>NC_047055.1:53671234-53971234 GCF_011762595.2 Tursiops truncatus
TCTTCTGACTTACTTCACTGTGTATGACAGACTCTAGGTCTATCCACCTCATTACAAATAGCTCAATTTCGTTTCTTTTTATGGCTGAGTAATATTCCATTGTATATATGTGCCACATCTTCTTTATCCATTCATCCGATGATGGGCACTTAGGTTGTTTCCATCTCCGGGCTATTGTAAATAGAGCTGCGATGAACATTTTGGTACATGACTCTTTTTGAATTTCGGTTTTCTCAGGGTATATGCCCAGTAGTGGGATTGCTGGGTCATATGGTAGTTCTATTTGTAGTTTTTTAAGGAACCTCCATACTGTTCTCCATAGTGGCTGAACCAATTCACATTCCCACCAGCAGTGCAAGAGGGTTCCCTTTTCTCCACACCCTCTCCAGCATTTATTGTTTCTAGATTTATTGATGATGGCCATTCTGACTGGTGTGAGATGATATCTCATTGTAGTTTTGATTTGCATTTCTCTAATGATTAATGATGTTGAGCATTCTTTCATGTGTTTGTTGGCAGTCTGTATATCTTCTTTGGAGAAATGTCTATTTAGGTCTTCTGCCCATTTTTGGATTGGGTTGTTTGTTTTTTTGTTGTTGAGCTGCATGAGCTGCTTGTAAATTTTGGAGATTAATCCTTTGTCAGTTGCTTCATTTGCAAAAATTTTCTCCCATTCTGAGGGTTGTCTTTTGGTCTTGTTTATGGTTTCCTTTGCTGTGCAAAAGCTTTGAAGTTTCATTAGGTCCCATTTGTTTATTTTTGTTTTTATTTCCATTACTCTAGGGGGTGGGTCAGAAAGAATCTTGCTGTGATTTATGTCATAGAGTGTTCTGCCTATGTTTTCCTCTAATAGTTTGATAGTTTCTGGCCTTATATTTAGGTCTTTAATCCATTTTGAGCTTATTTTTGTGTATGGTGTTAGGGAGTGTTCTAATTTCATTCTTTTACATGTACCTGTCCAGTTTTCCCAGCACCATTTATTGAAGAGGCTGTCCTTTTTCCACTGTACATTCCTGCCACCTTTATCAAAGATAAGGTGTCCATATGTGCATGGGTTTATCTCTGGCTTTCTATCCTGTTCCATTGATCTATCTTTCTGTTTTTGTGCCAGTACCATACCGTCTTGATAACTGTAGCTTTGTAGTATAGTCTGAAGTCAGGGAGCCTGATTCCTCCAGTTCCTTTTTTTGTTCTCAAGATTGCTTTGGCTATTCGGGGTCTTTTGTGTTTCCATACAAATTGTGAAATTTTTTGTTCTAGTTCTGTGAAAAATGCCAATGGTAGTTTGATAGGGATTGCATTGAATCTATAGATTGCTTTGGGTAGTAGAGTCATTTTCACAATGTTGATTCTTCCAATCCAAGAACATGGTATATGTCTCCATCTATTTGTATCATCTTTAATTTCTTTCATCAGTGTCTTATAGTTTTCTGCATACAGGTCTTTTGTCTCCTTAGGTAGGTTTATTCCTAGATATTTTATTCTTTTTGTTGCAATGGTAAATGGGAGTGTTTTCTTGATTTCACTTTCAGATTTTTCATCATTAGTATATAGGAATGCCAGAGATTTCTGTGCATTAATTTTGTATCCTGCTACTTTACCAAATTCATTGATTAGCTCTAGTAGTTTTCTGGTAGCATCTTTAGGATTCTCTATGTATAGGATCATGTCATCTGCAAACAGTGACAGCTTTACTTCTTCTTTTCCGATTTGGATTCCTTTTATTTCCTTCTCTTCTCTGATTGCTGTGGCTAAAACTTCCAAAACTATGTTGAATAAGAGCGGTGAGAGTGGGCACCCTTGTCTTGTTCCTGATCTTAGTGGAAATGCTTTCAGTTTTTCACCATTGAGGATGATGTTTGCTGTGGGCTTGTCGTATATGGCCTTTATTATGTTGAGGAAAGTTCCCTCTATGCCTACTTTCTGCAGGGTTTTTATCATAAATGGGTGTTGAATTTTGTCAAAAGCTTTCTCTGCATCTATTGAGATGATCATATGGTTTTTCTCCTTCAGTTTGTTAATATGGTTTATCACATTGATAGATTTGCGTATATTGAAGAATCCTTGCATTCCTGGAACAAACCCCACTTGATCATGGTGTATGATCCTTTTAATGTGCTGTTGGATTCTGTTTGCTAGTATTTTGTTGAGGATTTTTGCATCTATGTTCATCAGTGATATTGGTCTGTAGTTTTCTTTCTTTGTGACATCCTTGCCTGGTTTTGGTATCAAGGTGATGGTGGCCTCGTAGAATGAGTTTGGGAGTGTTCCTCCCTCTGCTATATTTTGGAAGAGTTTGAGAAGGATAGGTGTTAGCTCTTCTCTAAATGTTTGATAGAATTCGCCTGTGAAGCCATCTGGTCCTGGGCTTTTCTTTGTTGGAAGATTTTTAATCACAGTTTCAATTTCAGTGCTTGTGATTGGTCTGTTCATATTTTCTATTTCTTCCTGATTCAGTCTTGGCAGGTTGTGCATTTCTAAGAATTTGTCCATTTCTTCCAGATTGTCCATTTTATTGGCATAGAGTTGCTTGTAGTAATCTCTCATGATCTCTTTTATTTCTGCAGTGTCAGTTGTTACCTCTCCTTTTTCATTTCTAATTCTATTGATTTGAGTCTTCTCCCTTTTTTTCTTGATAAGTCTGGCTAGTGGTTTATCTATTTTGTTTATCTTCTCAAAGAACCAGCTTTTAGTTTCATTGATCTTTGCTATTGTTTCCTTCATTTCTTTTTCATTTATTTCTGATCTGATTTTTATGATTTCTTTCCTTCTGCTAGCTTTGGGTTTTTTTGTTCTTCTTTCTCTAATTGCTTGAGGTGCAAGGTTAGGTTGTTTATTCTAGATGTTTCCTGCTTCTTAAGGTGGGCTTGTATTGCTATAAACTTCCCCCTTAGAACTGCTTTTGCTGCATCCCACAGGTTTTGGGTCGTTGTGTCTCCATTGTCATTTGTTTCTAGGTATTTTTTGATTTCCTCTTTGATTTCTTCAGTGATCACTTCATTATTAAGTAGTGTATTGTTTAGCCTCCATGTGTTTGTATTTTTTACAGATCTTTTCCTGTAATTGATATCTAGTCTCATGGCGTTGTGGTCAGAAAAGATACTTGATACAATTTCAATTTTCTTAAATTTGCCAAGGCTTGATTTGTGACCCAAGATATGATCTATCCTGGAGAATGTTCCGTGAGCACTTGAGAAAAATGTGTATTCTGTTGTTTTTGGATGGAGTGTCCTATAAATATCAATTAAGTCCATCTTGTTTAATGTATCATTTAAAGCTTGTGTTTCCTTATTTATTTTCATTTTGGATGATCTGTCCATGGGTGAAAGTGGGGTGTTTAAGTCCCCTACTATGAATGTGTTACTGTCAATTCCCCTTTTATGGCTGTTAGTATTTGCCTTATGTATTGAGGTGCTCCTATGTTGGGTGCATAAATATTTACAATTGTTATATCTTCTTCTTGGATCGATCCCTTGATCATTATGTAGTGTCCTTCTTTGTCTCTTTTAATAGTCCTTATTTTAAAGTCTATTTTGTCTGATATGAGAATTGCTACTCCAGCTTTCTTTTGGTTTCCATTTGCATGGAATATCTTTTTCCATCCCCTTACTTTTAGTCTGTATGTGTCTCTAGGTCTGAAGTGGGTCTCTTGTAGACAGCATATGTAAGGGTCTTGTTTTTGTATCCATTCAGCTAGTCTGTGTCTTTTGGTGGGAGCATTTAGTCCATTTACATTTAAGGTAATTATCGATATGTATGTTCCTATTCCCATTTTCTATATTGTTTTGGGTTCGTTATTATAGGTCTTTTCCTTCTCTTGTGTTTCTTGCCTAGAGAAGATCCTTTAGCATTTGTTGTAAAGCTGGTTTGGTGGTGCTGAACTCTCTCAGCTTTTGCTTGTCTGTAAAGGTTTTAATTTCTCCATCAAATCTGAATGAGATCCTTGCTGGGTAGAGTAGTCTTGGTTGCAGGTTTTTCTCCTTCATCACTTTCAGTATGTCCTGCCACTCCCTTCTGGCTTGTAGGGTTTCTGCTGAAAGATCAGCTGTTAACCTTATGGGGATTCCCTTATGTGTTATTTGTTGTTTTTCCCTTGCTGCTTTTAATATGCTTTCTTTGTATTTAATTTTTGACAGTTTGATTAATATGTGTCTTGGCGTATTTCTCCTTGTATTTATCCTGTATGGGACTCTCTGTGCTTCCTGGACTTGGTTAACTATTTCCTTTCCCATATTAGGGAAGTTTTCAACTATAATCTCTTCAAATATTTTCTCAGTCCCTTTCTTTTTCTCTTCTTCTTCTGGAACCCCTATAATTCGAATGTTGGTGCGTTTAATGTTGTCCAGAGGTCTCTGAGACTGTCCTCAGTTCTTTTCATTCTTTTTTCTTTATTCTGCTCTGCAGTAGTTATTTCCACTATTTTATCTTCCAGGTCACTTATCCGTTCTTCTGCCTCAGTTATTCTGCTATTGATCCCATCTAGAGTATTTTTAATTTCATTTATTGTGTTGTTCATCGTTGCTTGTTTCATCTTTAGTTCTTCTAGGTCCTTGTTAACTGATTCTTGCATTTTGTCCATTCTATTGTCCATTCTATCTCCAAGATTTCGGATCAACCTTACTATCATTATTCTGAATTCTTTTTCAGGTAGACTGCCTATTTCCTCTTCATTTGTTAGGTCTGGTGCATTTTATCTTGCTCCTTTATCTGCTGTGTGTTTTTCTGTTTTCTCATTTTGCTTATCTTACTGTGTTTGGGGTCTCCTTTTGCAGGCTGCAGGTTCGTAGTTCCTCCTGTTTTTGATGTCTGTCTCCAGTGGCTAAGGTTGGTTCAGTGGGTTGTGTAGGCTTCCTGGTGGAGGGGACTAGTGCCTGTGTTGTGGTGGAAGAGGCTGGATCTTGTCTCTCTAGTGGGCAGGTTCACGTCTGGTGGTGTGTTTTGGGGTGTCTGTGGCCTTATTATGATTTTAGGCAGCCTCTCTGCTAATGGGTGGGGTTGTGTTCCTGTTTTGCTAGTTGTTTGGCACAGGTTGTCCAGCACTGTGGCTTGCTGGTCGTTGAGTGAAGCTGGGTGCTGGTGTTAAGATGGGGGTCTCTGGGAGATTTTCGCCGTTTGATATTATCTGGAGCTGGGAGGTCTCTTGTGAACCAGTGTCTTGAAGTTGGCTCTCCTACCTCAGAGGCAGAGCCCTGCCTCCTGGCTGGAGCACCAAGAGCCTTTCATCCACACGGCTCAGAATAAAAGGGAGAAAAAGTAGAGGGAATTAGTAGACGTATGAGGAAAGAAAGAAGGAAAGGAGGGAAGGAAGGAGGGAAGGAAGGAAGGAAGGAAGGAAGAAAGAAAGAAAGAAGCAAAGAAGGAAAAAAGGCAAGAAGGAACGAAAGGAGGGAGGGAGGGAGGGAGGAAGGAAGGAGGGAAAGAAGGAAAAACAAAAAGAAAAAAGATACAGTAAAAATAAAATAAAGTATAATAAAGTTATTGAATTAAAAAATTCTTAATTAGAAAAAAAAAAAAGGACGGATAGAACCTTAGGACAAATGTTGGAAGCAAAGCTGTACAAAGTCTTACACAGAAGCGTACACATACACCCTCACAAAAAGAGGTAAAGGGGGAAAAATCATAAATCTTGCTGTCAGAGACCACCTCCTCAATTTGGGATGATTCGTTGTCTAAAGGAGGGAAGGAAGGAGGGAAGGAAGGAAGGAAGGAAGGAAGAAAGAAAGAAGCAAGGAAGGAAAGAAGGCAAGAAGGAACGAAAGGAGGGAGGGAGGAAGGAAGGAAGGAGGGAAAGAAGGGAAAACAGAAAGAAGATACAGTAAAAATAAAATAGAGTATAATAAAGTTATTGAATTAAAAAAATTCTTAATTAGAAAAAAAAAAAAAAAAAAAAAAAGGGACGGATAGAACCTTAGGACAAATGTTGGAAGCAAAGCTGTACAGACAAAGTCTCACACAGAAGCGTACACATACACCCTCACAAAAAGAGGTAAAGGGGGAAAAATCATAAATCTTGCTGTCAGAGACCACCTCCTCAATTTGGGATGATTCGTTGTCTAAAGGAGGGAAGGAAGGAGGGAAGGAAGGAAGGAAGGAAGGAAGAAAGAAAGAAGCAAGGAAGGAAAGAAGGCAAGAAGGAACGAAAGGAGGGAGGGAGGAAGGAAGGAAGGAGGGAAAGAAGGGAAAACAGAAAGAAGATACAGTAAAAAATAAAATAGAGTATAATAAAGTTATTGAATTAAAAAATTCTTAATTAGAAAAAAAAAAAAGGGACGGATAGAACCTTAGGACAAATGTTGGAAGCAAAGCTATACAGACAAAGTCTTACACAGAAGCGTACACATACACCCTCACAAAAAGAGGTAAAGGGGGAAAAATCATAAATCTTGCTGTCAGAGACCACCTCCTCAATTTGGGATGATTCGTTGTCTAAAGGAGGGAAGGAAGGAAGGAAAGAAAGAAAGAAAGAAAGGACGAAGGTAAAGTATAATAACGTTCTTAAAATTAAAATTGATTATTAAGAAAAAAAATTTTAAGAAAAAACCATGGACGGATAGAACCTAGGACAAATGGTGGAAGCAAGACTATACAGACAAGATCTCACACAGAAGCATACACATACACATTCACAAAAAGAGGAATAGGGAGAAAAATCATAGATCTTGCTCCCAAAGTCCACCTCCTTAATTTGGGATGATTGGCTGTCTATTCATGTATTCCACAGATGCAGGGTACATCAAGTTGATTGTGGAGCTTTAATCCGCTGCTTCTGAGGCTGCTGGGAGAGATTTCCCTTTCTCTTCTTTGTTCTCACAGCTCACAGGGGCTCAGCTTTGGATTTGGCCCTTCCTCTGCGTGTAGGTCGCTGGAGGGCGTCTGTTTTTTGCTCAGACAGGACGGGGTTAAAGGAGCCGCTGATTCGGGGGTTCTGGCGTACGGAGGCCGGCGGCGGGGAGGGAGGGGCACGGAATGCGGGGCGGGCCTGCGGCGGCAAAGTCCGGCCACCAGCCCGAGGCCCGCCGTGCGCTCTCCCGGGGAAGTCGTCCCCGGATCCCGGGAACCCGGCAGTGGCGGGCTGCACAGGCTCCGCGGAAGAGGGGAGTGGAGAGCGACCTGCGCTCGCACACAGGCCCCTTGGTGGCGGCAGCAGCAGCCCCAACGTCTCCCGCCCGCCTTGGGGTCCGCGCCTCCAGCCGCGGCTTGCGCCCGTCTCTGGAGTCAGCGCCCTCAGCCGCGGCTCGCGCCCGTCTCTGGGGTCCGCGCCCTCAGCCGCGGCTCGCGCCCGTCTCTGGGGTCCGCGCTTTCAGCCGCGGCTCGCGCCCGTCTCTGGGGTCCGCGCTTTCAGCCGCGGCTCGCGCCCGTCTCTGGGGTCCGCGCTTTCAGCCGCGGCTCGCGCCCGTCTCTGGGGTCCGCGCTTTCAGCCGCGGCTCTCGCCCGTCTCTGGGGTTCGCGCTTTTAGCCGCGGCTCGCGCCCGTCTCTGGAGTTCCTTTAAGCAGCGTTCTTAAACCCCTCTCCTCACGCACCAGGAAACAAAGAGGGAAGAAAAAGTCTCTTGCCTCTTCGGCAGGTGCAGGCTTTTCCCCGGACTCCCTCCCGGCTAGCTGTGGTGCACTAACCCCTTCAGGCTATGTTCAAGCCGCCAACCCCAGTCCTCTCCCTGCGCTCCGTCCGAAACCGAAACCCTAGCCTCAGAGCCTCAGCTCGCAGCCCCGCCCGTCCCGGCGGGTGAGCAGACAAGCCTCTCGGGCTGGTGAGTGCCGGTCGGCACCGATCCTCTGTGCGGGAATCTCCCCGCTTTGCCCTCCGCACCCGTTGCTGTGCACTCCTCCGCGGCTTCGAAGCTCCCCCCTCCGCCTCCCGCCGTCTCCGCCCGCGAAGGGGCTTCCTAGTGTGTGGAAACTTTTCCTCCTTCACAGCTCCCTCCCACTGGTGCAGGTGCCGTCCCTATTCTTTTGTCTCTGTTTATTCTTTTTTCCTTTTGCCCTACCCAGGTACGTGGGGAGTTTCTTGCCTTTTGGGAGGTCTGAGGTCTTCTGCCAGCCTTCAGTAGGTGTTCTGCAGGAGTTGTTCCACGTGTAGATGTATTTCTGGTGTATCTGTGGAGAGGAAGGTGATCTCCGCGTCTTACTCTTCCGCCATCTTCCCTTACTCTCCCCTTTCCCATTTTCTTAATTGTTTTGGGTTCGTTATTGTAGGTCTTTTCCTTCGCTGGTGTTTCTTGCCTAGAGAAGTTCCTTTAGCACTGTTGTAAAGCTGGTTTGGTGGTACTGAACTCTCTCAGCTTTTGCTTGTCTGTAAAGGTTTTAATTTCTCCATCAAATTTGAATGAAATCTTTGCTGGGTAAATTAATCTTGGTTGCAGTTTTTTCTCCTTCATCACTTTAAATATGTCCTGCCACTCCCTTCTGTCTTGGAGAGTTTCTGCTGAATGACCAGCTGTTAACCTTATGGGGATTCCCTTGTGTGTTATTTGTTGTTTTTCCCTTGCTGCTTTTAATATGTTTTCTTTGTATTTAATTTTTGACAGTTTGATTAATATGTGTCTTGGCGTATTTTTCCTTGGATTTATCCTGTATGGGTCTCTCTGTGTTTCCTCAACTTGACTATTTCCTTTCCCATATTAGGGAAGTTTTCAACTATAATCTCTTCAAATATTTTCTCAGTCCCTTTCTTTTTCTCTTCTTCTTCTGGAACCCCTATCATTTGAATGTTGGTGCACTTAATGTTGTCCCACAAGTCTCTGAGACTGTCCTCAGTTCTTTTCATTCTTTTTTCTTTATTCTGCTCTGCAGTAGTTGTTTCAATATTTTATCTTCCAGGTCACTTATTCTTTCTTCTGCCTCAGTTATTCTGATATTGATTCCATCTCAAGTATTTTTAATTTCATTTATTTCATTGTTCATCCTTGTTTATTTCATCTTTAGTTCTTCTAGGTCCTTGTTTAATGTTTCTTGCATTTTGTCTATTGTATTTCCAAGATTTTGGATCATTTTTACTATCATTATTCTGAATTTTTTTCACATAGACTATTTCCTCTTCACTTATTAGGTCTGGTGGGTTTTTATCTTGCACCTTTATCTGCTGTGTGGTTTTCTGTCTTCTCATTTTGCTTATCTCACTGTGTTTGGGGTCTCCTTTTTGCAGGCTGCAGGTTCATAGTTCCCATTGTTTTTTGTGTCTGTCCCCAGTGGCTAATGTTGCTTCAGTTGGTTTTGTAGGCTTCCTGATGGAGGGGACTAGTGCCTGTGTTCTGGTGGATGAGGCTGGATCTTGTCTCTCTAGTGGGCAGGTTCACGTCTGGTGGTGTGTTTTGGGGTGTCTGTGGACTTACTAAAATTTTAGGCAGCCTCTCTGTTAGTGAGTGGGCTTGTCTTCCTGTCTTGCTAGTTGTTTTGCATAGGGTGTCCAGCACTTTAGCTTGTTGGTCGTTGAGTGAAGCTGGGTGCTGTGGTTGAGATGGAGATATCTGGGAGTTTTTCACCATTTGATATTATGTGGAGTTGGAAGGTCTCTTGTGGACCAGTGTCCTGAACTTTGCTCTCCCACCTCAGGGGCACAGCACTGACTCCTGGCTGCAGCACCAATAGCCTTTCATCCACCTGGCTCAGAATAAAAGGGAGAAAAAGTAGAAAGAAAGAATTAGTAGAATTAGAAAGAAAGAAGGAAAACAGAAAGAAAGAAAGATGATAAAGTAAATCAAATAAAGTAAGATAAAATATAATAAATTTATTAAAATAAAATAAGTAATTATTAAGAGAAAAATGAAAAGAAAAATCAGACAGATAGAACCCTAGGACAAATGGTGGAAGCAAAGCTATACTGACAAAATCTCACACAGAAGCATACACATACACAGTCACAAAAAAAGGAAAAGGGGAAAAAATCCTAAATCTTGCTCTCAAAATCCACCTCCTCAATTTTGGATGATTCGTTGTCTTTTCATGTATTCCACAGATGCAGGGTACATCAAGTTGATTGTGGAGCTTTAATCTGCTGCTTCTGAGGCTGCTGGGAGAGATTTCTATTTCTGTTCTTTTTTCTCACAGCTCCCAGGGGCTCAGCTTTGGATTTGTCCCTGCCTCTGCCTGTAGGTTGCTGGAGGGTGTCTGTTCTTCGCTCAGAGAGCATGGGGTTAAAGGAGCAGCTGCTTCGTGGACTCCAGCTCACTCAGGCCGTGGGGATGGAGGGGCTCGGAGTGTGGGGTGAACTTGTGGCAGAAGAGGCCGGCATGACGTTGCACCAGCCTGAGGTGCGCCGTGCATTCTCCCGGGGAAGTTGTCCCTGGATCCCGGGATCCTGGCAGTGGTGGGCTGCACAAGATCCCTGGAAGGGGGTTGTGGATAGTGACCTGTGCTCGCACACAAGCTTCTTGGTTTCGGCAGCAGCAGCCTTAGCGTCTCATGCCCATCTCTGGGGTCCGCACTTTTAGCTGCGGCTCACACTCGTCTCTGGAGCTCCTTTAAGCAGCTCTCTTAATCCCCTCTCCTCACTCACCAGGAAACAAAGAGGGAAGAAAAAGTCTCTTGCCTCTTCGGAAGGTCCAGACTTTTCCGCAGACTCCCTCCCGGTTAGCCCTGGTGCACTAACTCCTTGCAGGCTGTGTTCAGGCTGCCAACCCCAGTCCTCCCCCTGCACTCTGACCGAAGCCCAAGCCTCAGGTCCCAGCCCTACCCACCCCGGCGGGTGAGCAGACAAGCCTCTCAGTCTGGTGAGTGCCAGTCGGCACCGATCCCCTGTGCAGGAATCTCTCCGCTTTGCCCTCTGCATCGCTGTTGCTGTGCCCTCCTCTGCAGCTCCGAAGCTTTCCCCCTCTGTCAACTGCAGTCTCCTGTGAAGGGACTTCCTGGTGTGTGGAAACCTTTCCTCATTCACAGCTCCCTCCCACTGGTGCAGATCCCATACCTATCATTTTGTCTCTTTTTATTCTTTTTTCTTTTGCCCTGTGCAGGTACGTGGGGAGTTTCTTGCCTTTTGGGAGGTCTGAGGTCTTCTGCCAGCGTTCAGTAGGTGTTCTGTAGGAGTTGTTCCATGTGCAAATGTATTTCTGGTGTATTTGTGGGGAGGAAGATGATCTCTATGTCTTACTCTTTCGCCATCTTCCCCTCGTCCCCTCTCTTCCCCTCGTCCCTCTATGTTTTCTTTTGAGAGTTTTATAGTTTTTACTCTTATAATTAGGTCTTTGTTTCATTTTGAGTTAATTTTTGTATATGGTATGAAATAGGGAGCCAAATTTATTCTTCTGAATGTGGATATCTAGCTGCCTCAGCACCTTTTGTTTTTAAGAGTATAATTTCTGCATAGAATTGTTTTGGCATCCTTGTCAGAAATCAAATAACCATAAGTGTGAGAGTATTTCTGAACTCTGAGTTCTATTTATTGTTCTATACATCTATTCTTATGATGTTACCACACAGGGTTGTTTACTGTAGTTTTGCAGCATATTTTGATTTGGAGAAATGTGAGTCCTTCAAATTTATTTTCCTTTTTCAAGATAGTTTTGTTGATTTTGGGTCTCTTGTGTTTCCTTATGAATTTTAGGATCAGCTTACTGGTTTCAATAAAAAAGTTAGCTGAGATTCTGATAGGGATTATGTTGAATCTATAGATCAATTTGAGAAGTATTTTCATCTTAATAATTTTAAGTCTTCTTATCCATAAACATGATTGTCTCTCTAAATGTTTAGAATATTATAAAGTGTACTCTTTACTCTCAGTATTCCTTTGACATCACTTTTTGATATTACAAATTAGTTGATTACTGTGAATATCTACTTTCACTGTATTGACCAATATCCCTACATAATTGTTTCTATAATTTTAAGAGAAATGACTTAATGAATGTGATCAGTACTAATTACTGACTATGAATAAGAGTATATTACTTTGATAACTGCATATTGATTTGTTGAATGAATAATAATAATATATCTTCTTCCTCCCACCATAAGCAAATATAAAACTAGACAAAATATATAAAGCAACCTGTCTTTAGGCAGTGTTCAATGGGCAATTCAAGGAGATGATCCTTGAGAGAAGGAAATGATATATGGAAAACTCCACATTTATTTTGAATTTCCCCTCAGGATACTTTCCTAATTGTAGCATAGGGACATGGAACCCAAAGAACCACCAGTGGTTTCACAGAACAGAAGAAAAAAAGGTAGAATTTAAAATTGTTGCATTAAAGAGAAGAAGGAGCTACACAAAAAAGGAGTTAAAAATATTCATAGGTGTCCCTTGGTGTCTACAGCTGAATACAAAATCATGTATGAGTCGGATGACATTAAATGAGCCCCAGAATAGAACATAATGTAAATCTGTGAGATGAAAAGAAATTTTGGAGGTCTTGTAGCACTACAAAACGTTGTTATTCCAAGTGTCCAGAGCATCAGGTCCATATTGAACACTGCTGTCACTCAGTGTAACCAGAGAAAGGACAAAAATTCAGTATAACTACACTTGGTCTTAATGAAACAAGAAAAGGATGAACAACTGTGTCCAAAATTAGAAGGAAGAAAATAATAAACATTAGGCCATAAATAAATAAAGACTAGAAATAAAATATCAATGAAAATAAAAGCTAGTTTTTTTAAAAGATAAATTAAATTGAGCAAGCTTTAGCTGGATCACAAAAACTAAGTAACAAATTAATAAAATTATAATGAAAGAGAAGACATCAAAACTGATACTACTGAAATACAAAGGCTCATAACAGACATCGATGAAAAATTATATGCCAAAAAAATAGGTAACTTAAGAAAAAAAACTCCTAGAAACAACTTACAGAGATTGAATCATGAAGTAATAGAAAATCTAAACAAACCAATAATGAGCAAGGAGATTGAATCAGTAATTAAAAATCTCCCAACAAATAAAAAAAAACAGACCCCAGATGGCTTCACAGGTGAATTCTACAAAACTTTTAAAGGAAAATTAATTTCAATTCTTTTCAAACTCTTTAAAAAAATTTGAAGAGGAAGGAATCTTTCCACATTTACAAGATCAGCATTACCATGATAAAAAAGCCAGACAAGGAAACTACAAGAAAAAATTTATATGCCAAAGTTGTTGAATGTAGAAGTAAAAATCCTCAACAACTGTTAACAAACTAATTCAAGAGCACATTAAAAATGCAACATACCACAGTCTAGTGGGATTGAACACTGGGATGAAAGAATGGTTCAATATGAGCAAATCACTCACTGTGATACACTACTAAAACAGAATTTAAAATTCTATGATCATTTCAATAGATGCAGAAAAAGCATTTGACAAAATTCAGTATTTTTTCATGATAAAACCTCTCAACAAATTAGGTATAGAAGGAATGCGTCTCAACATAATAAAGACTGTATATGAAAAGACCACAGCTAACATCATACACAACTATTAAAAGTTAACAACCTTTTCTCTAAGATTAAGAACAAGTCAAGGATACCTAATCTCACTATTTATTTTCAACATAATTCTGGAAGGCCTAGTCATAGCACTTAGGTAAGATAGATAAATAAATAAATAAATAAGTGGAATCCAAATCAGTAAATAAGTTATCTGCTTGTAAATTACATGATATTATATATATATATTTTTTTTCCACAAAAAAACTATGAGAACTAAGAACTGAGTTCAATAAATTTGCAGGATACAAAATAAGCATACAAAATTCAATTGTGTTTCTATACACTAAGAAGAAACTATCTGAAAGAGAAATCAAGAAAGCAATCCTATTTTTAATAGTATCAAAAACAGTAAAATACTTAGTAATAAATTTACCCAAGTAGGTGAAAACCTGTACACTGAAAACAGCAAGACAATGAAAGAAACTGAAGAAGACATGAATAGTTGGAAAGATATTCTCTGTTCTTGGAAATAATATTATGAAAATGTTCATACTACACAAATTGTTCTACAGATTCACCAAAATCCTTTCCAAATTCCAATGGCATTTTTCTCAAAAATAGAAAAAAATGACTATCCTAAAATGTATATGGAACCACAAATGACCCTGAAAAGCCAAAGCAATTTTGAGAAAGAAGAGCAAAGCTGGAGGCATTACATTTCCTGAATCCAAGCTATATTACAAATCTATAGTAAACAAAGCAGTATAGTTCTGGCATACAAACAGGCATATAGACCAGTGAAACAGAATAGAGAGCTCAGACAAAAACCCAGGCATGTAGAGTCAACTAATATTTCACAAGGGGACCAAGAACACATCATGGGGAAAGTGCCATTCTCTTCAATAAGCATTGCTGGGAACACTGGATTACCACATGTTTAAGTATGAAATTTGTTCCCTATATTACACCACTCACAAAAATTAATTCAAAATAGATCAAACACTCGAGTATAAGACCTAAAACTGTAAAACTCCTAGAAGAAAACATAGGAAAAAAGATCCTTGATATTTACTGAGGCAATGATTTCTTAGGTAAGACAGAAAAAGCAAAGGTAACAAAAGTTAAAATAAAAAAGTGGGACTACATGAAACCAAAGAGTTTCTGCACAGCAAAGGAAACATTCAATAATTTGAAAAGATAATCTACAGAATAGGAGAAAATATTTGCAAACCATATATCTGATAATGGGTTAATATTCAAATATGTAAAGAACTCAAACCACTCAACAGCAAAAAACCAAACACTCCAATTTTTTAAATGGGCAAAAGATCTGAATAGACATTTCTCCAAAGAAGACTTTCAAATGGGCAATAGATATATGAAAGTGTTTTAAACATTACTACTAATCATCAGAGGAATGAAAATCTAAATCAAGCACAATGAGATATCAACTCACACCTTTTAGGATGGCTATTATCAAAAAGAAAAGAGATAACAAGTGTTGGTGAAGCTGTCGTGAAAACTAGTTGTGGGGATGTAAATTGGTGCAGTTACTATGTAAAACAGAATATAGGTTCTAAAATAGTTAAAAATATAACTACCTCACTATCCAGTAATCCCACTTCTGGATATTTATCTAAAAGAAATGGAAAGAGGATATCAAAGAGATACTTGTACTCTGATGTCCATTGCAGCATTACTCACAATACCCAAGATATGGAAACAACTTATATGTCTTTTGATGGATAAATCGATAAAAAATTATTTGTGACAACATGGATGAACCTGGAAGGGTATTATGCTAAGTGAAATAAGACAGACAGAGAAAGAAAAATATTGTAATATATCACTTACATGTGGAATCTAAACAAATGAAAAAGCTAATACATAGAAACAGAGAATAGAATGGTGATTGACAGGTGCTGGTGGGATGGGGAAATGGGAAGATGTACATCAAAGGGTACAAATATTTAATTGTAAGAATAAGGTCTGAGGATCTAATGTGACTACACTTAATGGTGACTATGGTTAATAATTCAGTATCATATACTTGAAAGTTGCTAAGAGTAGATCTTAATTAAGCCTCTCACCTCACCACACACACACACACACACACACACACACACACACAAAACACAATGAAAAAGAGTTAAGTGAAATGATTAATGTGTTAATCATATTTATCTTGGTAATGATTCTTCAATGTGTATATATATATAGGTATATATATATTTACATCAAATGATCACATTATATACTTTAAATATACACAATTTTATGTGTTAATTATTCCTCAATAAATTTGGGGAAAAAGAGAAAGCAATACCCAACATTTTAAAAATGTGTAAATAGAAATTCATCAAACAAAATCTTCTGCTCATTTAAAAAAAGAATAGGAATGCCTAACCCCACAATGAACAATCTTCATTATATATTTGGTAAGGTTTTGTGTCAAGAATATACGAAAGTCCTCTTTAATTAAATAATAAATAGGAAAACAAGCTCACTAAAATGTCCAAAAGATTTGAATACACAATTGGAAAAGGAGGACACCAAATAGCCAATATGTAGATGACAAGGTGCTCAACATTATTAGTCATCAGAGAATGCCAAAATAAAACAAATGTATGCTCTCTCACTTACTTGATTGGATAAATGAACGGATTGACAAATCTAAATGTTAATGATGGTGTGGAGGAATCAAAGATCTTATATGTTGCTGACAGGAATATAAAACGTTACAACTACTTTAAAAAACTACAAGTTTGGAAATTTCTAATAAATTTAAACTTACATTTGTCCTGTGACAGAAATTAACCCTTCTAGGAATGTACCTAAGTAACATGCAAACAGATATCTACACAAAGACTTGTATAAATGTTTATAGCAGTTTTAATCCTAATAGCTAAGTCTAGAAACAAGCCAAATATACATCAGCATATAATGTATAAACAAATTGTCATGTATTCTTACAGTGGACTAATAGTGAATACTAATAGAGAATGAACTACATGTAAAAACATGAGTGAACTTGAAAAATATTATACCGAATGAAAAATGCCAGGTACAAAATCGTACATATTATATGATTCTATTTATATGAAAATCTCAAATAGACAATATCAAATATTTTAATAAAAATCAAAACAATGGTTTTCTGGAGGAGGTGTTTCAGAGAGGGATTTGGAAACAGTATGTACAATAAAACTTTCTGGGGTGATGGAAAAACTCTATCTTAGTATATTAGAATTATGAATTAAGGGAGTATATGACTTTGTTAATTAAACTCATGGAACTATACATTTATCATCTGTGACTTTTATTATATTCAAATTTTAAGGAATAATATATAAAGTTAATGTATGTAAGTATAAAAATAAATTCAAATATAAAGTATATAGAAAATAATAAAATATATTTTCTTGTTTATTATACAGTATCAAAAAGAAACTTTTAATTCCATTCATAAGTCATCTTTCATATTCTAGACATATATTACTCAGGATAAACTCTCTTAAATTTAAACACAACCCATTTATGCAAATTGAACTCTGCAAAACTGGAGATTTATAAGTGTTCTGAGGAATTTTTCATCATTTCAGTTAATTCAATTTTCAAATTCCAATCCTTAGCACATTATTGAAACCAAACATTTAACCAGGACTCTTAACCTGGTGTGCTACAAATTCTGTCAAAATATGTCTGCTATTTACACAGGCCTCAAGAGTCCAATGAATAAAATCAATTCAATTTACAGTCTCATAAACCCATAAAAGACCCTCAAGTTTGTTATAGACAACAAATTCTCAGCAGGGTTACTCATTTTATACAACCACAAGCCATATAAATGTGGCTCTACCATGATACATGAATTAATTTTTAATATTTCATTGGGAACTTAATTGTATGTAGATGTATTTCAAAACCATGTAGCATTTCCTGACACATATTTTTCATACATAGATATTGGGGATTTGTTTATACCTATTAGTTAATCAAAATCTTGCAAGTGGATTTTTGTGCCTCATACTCCTGGAGATACTATGAAAAGTTTCCTTCACAATATAAACTAGGTAGGCTTTTGAAGGCAAACTT
Source organism: Tursiops truncatus (assembly GCF_011762595.2). Lineage (NCBI taxonomy): Eukaryota > Metazoa > Chordata > Mammalia > Artiodactyla > Delphinidae > Tursiops > Tursiops truncatus. The sequence goes on from NC_047055.1 coordinate 53,688,668, forward strand.
TGACCCTGTGTCCCATAAAAGCATTTCTGTTACCTTCTTATATAAATACCCAATAACATAATGAATCATAATATTAAATCTTATCAGTCTTTTAGCATCTCTTTGTGAGAATATGCGAGAAACCATTATTTTGGATATGAATTTGATATTACTTCATTGATTAGAGTCCACTCAGGGTATTTGCCATTGAAATTACAGGCCAAAGACCTTAACAAAGATGATTGTCCTATTTCTACACTTTTCTAGCTCATTGATGGTGATCACTAATCATCAAATCATATATCTCATTGTCAATAATGTAATTATTACATTAGGGAAGAAACATTTGCCTCCTTCTGTAGGAGGTTTTCGAGTTTTTTTGTTTGTTTGTTTTTTTGCGGTACGCGGGCTTCTCACTGTTGTGGCCTCTCCCGTTGCAGAGCACAGGCTCTGGACACGCAGGCTCAGCGGCCATGGCTCATGGGCCCAGCTGCTCCGTGGTATGTGGGATCTTGCCAGACCAGGGCACGAACCCGTGTCTCCTTCATCGGCAGGCGGACTCTCAACCACTGCACCACCAGAGAAGCGCCACATTTTTTTTTAATAATTAGTAAAAGTTTATTTTGCATACACCAAAAATACAGCTTGCAAACTGGGAGCACTCAAACCAAAACATGGAATGAGGCTCAGGGTTATATTTTTATAAAGCTGGTTATATAGTGAAAAAATAGTACCATTTATTCTTCACAGTTGTTGGTTATAATGTTAGACTTTTCAGTGGTTACATCATATCAACCTTGGGAAACAGTTCAATTGCAAATCTACATTTTATAAGAAAGGAGGAACAAGTCATATCTTGAGGGTGTGTGTATGAAGAGGACAAAAGTTCATATAAATAAAAAAAGAAATCATGCCTTAACATATTTGCCTTGTGAGTTTGGGTGCATTTGACATTGGTCTGCCACTATAAAGGGAGAGAAAATTTATACTAAAAATTCAGAGAGGAACAAAGGCAGCACATTTTTAGGTGGGTGGGGCCACTGTTCCCAACCTGACTTGGCATCAAAGTAATCTAGAATGCTTTGCTAATTTGCAATTTCTTGACTCCAATATCAGGAGATATTGGTTCAATATGTGACTCTATGCAGCTCACCAACTCAAATTTAGGAACACCACCTTAGAATATAGGAAGCCATGATATTTTAGAGCCTAGAAAGAATGAAATTAAAAGGCATGTGCTTTAAATTTTGTAGCAGAGCCTTCTATTTGAAACATCAGGTAGAAGTTTTTACTCAGAAACTTACAGAATAGGGTCAGTGAGTTAGATATTTTTTCTTCCTTTTTTACAGTATCTTTATATACTTTTGATGTGAAAAATGACATAATTTACATGTCAATTGTAACATTTAGTAATATAGTGATTGTCTATAAACCCACCAAAGATAAACACAATCCTAAATCTTGTGTTTTCACTCAAAAAGAAAATGCTATTTATACAAGTTCTGTAAATATTTTGTAACATTGTAAATGGACTAGATCTTTTTAAATTCACTATTATGTTTCCAAGATTTTTTTCAGTGAAATATGCAGTAATATATCATATTCTGATGTAGAATATTCCACTGTGTGAGCAAACCTTAATTTAGTTAAGCTTTCTCTGATAGTGGGACATTTGCGCTGTTTTCAGCCTTTAGTTATTATGAACATCACTGTAATAGACATTATATCCACATCTCCTGGTACTCATGAACTAATGTTTCTTTTGGACATACACCAAGGAGTGGAAATATGACCATGTTCAAATGAAGAAGATACTAACAAGTGTTTTTTTTTAAAACTTACATTTAATTCCCATTATCTCCAATAATCATCATTATCAGACTTCTTAGTAGTTTGCAAATCATACATACTTTAAATGACATTTCACTGTGGTCTTAAATTAAATTTCCTTGGTAACTGAGAATGATTGAAAGTAAGTTGCTTTTCATATACTGTGTTGTTTTTTCTTGTTGATTTGTGGCAGTTCTTTTTATTTTTTTATTTATTGTTTTAAAAAATTATTTAATTTTGGCTGCATTGGGTCTTCATTGCTCAGGCAAGGGTTACTCTTCATTATGGTGCACAGGCTTCTCATTGCAGTGGCTTCTGTTGTTGCAGAGCATGGGCTCTAGGCTCATGGGCTTCAGTAGTTGTGGCACATAGGCTCAGTAGTTGTGGCACACGGGCTTAGTTTCTCCATGGCACGTGGGATGTTCCTGGACCAGGGCTCGAACCCATGTTGCCTGCATTGCAAGGCAGATTCTTAACCACTGCACCACCAAGGAAGTCCCGTAGCAATTCTTTATATATTCTGCATACCAGTCTTGTGTTAGCTACATGTATTGCAAAAACCTCCCTGAGGCTTTTTTCACTTTATGGTGTTTTTGTTTTGTTTTCTATTTTTTAACTTTTATTAAGAAAAATTTAAATGCATAAAAAGTAAACTGAAGAACATAATGAACCTCTATGTGCCATCATCCAGCTTCAATGATTATCAATATGCTAACACTCTTATTTCATCTCTACTTCACCCACTCTCCACAAATGGCAAAAATGAAAGAAATACTTCAACAATGTTTATCCCTTAGATTAAGCATGATGTCCCAGCAAAATCAAAGGTATGAAAATACCATACTTCCCCATATGTACTTGGCTGGGTTTATTTGTTTGCCTTGGTTTGCTTTACTTTAAGGCAACCTGGCATGGTAACATTTCAGTATCACTACTTATTTCAAGATGTCATATGGATATTAAGAGAATTTTTGAATTTTTTATTTTTGGCTTTGCCACACAGCTTGCCAAAGGATCTTTCTCTGACCAAGGATTAAACCTGGGCCATGGCTGTGAAAGTGCTGAGTCCTAACCACTGGACTGCCAGGAATTCCTGATAATTTTTTTTTTTTTTGTGGTACGCAGGCCTCTCACTATTGTGGCCTCTCCCGTTGCGAAACACAGGCTCTGGAAGTACAGGCTCAGTGGCCATGGCTCACAGGCCTAGCTGATCCGCGGCATGTGAGATCTTCCCGGACTGGGGCAGGAACCCGTGTCCCCTGCATCGGCAGGCGGACTCTCAACCACTGTGCCACCAAGGAAGCTCTCCTGATGATTTTTTTAAAGAAATAAAATTCATTCTGTATATTTGCTACAGAGACAGAAAAAGGGATATTTTAGAAGAAAATATTTTGTAATCCAATTTTTCCATATTATAATACAAGCAATAATTAAATAGCAGCTTGTAATATCTCTTACTAGTGTCTGTTTTGTGCAAAATTATGTCATTATGGCAAAACTATGGACTTTGTGAGATGTGAACATTAACCAAAGGTAGGCTTTTTTGGAGGCTGTACGTACCAAGCTTTTACATGGTGAAAATTAAAGAATATGCACTGTAGATTTAGTTTTTAAAATTTTGTGAACAAGCTCTGCTTTCTGTTTATAATTAACATATATATGTAATTACTTTCTTCTCTTCCTGAGAAATACAGGTATCACGTCTGAAGTATTAATATTGAAATCCAGTAGAGAATTTACATTTTTAATTATTTTAACTTCCATTATATTGCCAATTAAAGAGTTAACTCAATCACAAAGTATAATGTATGTGTTCCTTAAACCACTCAATGATTTTCTTAAGAAAAGTAATGTAGAGATACAGCACTAAGATGAAAAAGAAGAAGAAGAAGAAGAAGAGGAGGAGGAGGAGGAGGAGGAGGAGGAGGAGGAGGAGGAGGAGGAGGAAGGAGAACCTTAATCTAACTTTATAAAAATATTATTTCTCTGGATTACCAAGGACACAGAGCTCAACTACTAATGTTAATAAAGGTAATAAAAAGAATAAGATCCTAATAGTTGAAAATAATAATATATTGATTGTTATTTAAAAGGCCTTGATATCAAAACGTTAGTTTTGAATAATAATTGATTCACAGGACCAAGGACTATGGAGGATGGAGATACGTGGAAGCATTTGATATGCTTGGCTTCCAATTTCACACTCAATGGGCAAAGAGCCAACATCATTTGGAAGCTCACTTTGAGAGTTCTGTATCACTAAAGTAGAAGCAATACATAGCTGGTCTACCTATCTGCTTATATTATATTTGGAAAGGACCATATTAATATTTTAAATTAATGCCATTACAGGACTACCCATCATATTACTAGACATTATATATTTATCTTTACTTTTTTTCCCTAAAATTCAACATGACTTTTTTTTAATGGATAGGAATCGTTTTGATTCACTTCACTATAAATAAGTGTTCTTTAACTACTTATGAGGTGAGATAATCTGCTGAAAACAGGCTCTCAGACAATGGAGAACAATACATCTGGATTTTTGCTTTCTGGGAATACATCAACAAACAAAAACAAAACAATCAAGCAAACAAAAAAATATATTATTTAACATTGTTTTTCTCAGAAGATATCAGCTAGTTTGAAAAATCTTTTGGTGTGTTTTTTTCAACTAAATTTTCCTTTAGTACTCTAAACTGATTTTTGATTTTCATTTCTATATCACTGAGAGAGCCCTCAGACTGGAAGTCAGAAAATCCATGATGAAGTTTGTTTCTTTGTAATATGTATACACCTCTTATAATCATTTTTTTCTTTCTCTTTTGTTTCACAGGTTTTTAAAATTGTTTATTGGAGTATAGTTGATTTACAATATTGCATTAATTTCTACTGTACAGCAAAGTGTACACATATATCCACTCATTTTTAGATTATTTTCCCATATAGATCATTACAGAGTATTGAGTATAGTTCTGTGTGCTATACAGTAGGTCCTTATTAGTTATCTATTTTATGTGTAGTAGTGTGTATATGTCAATCTTAATCTCTCAATTTATCCCACTCCCCTGCTTTCCTCCCTGGTAACTATAAGTTTGTCTTCTACATCTCTGACTCTATTTCTGTTTTGTAAATAAGTTCATTTGTACAATTATTTTAGATTCCACATATAAGCAGTATCATATGATATTCTCTTCTCTGTCTGACTTACTTCACTCAGTATGACAATCTCTAGGTCCATCCATGTTGCTGTAAATGGCGTTATTTCATTCTTTTGATGGCTGACTAACATTCCATTGTATATATGTACCAAATCTTCTTTATCCATTCATCTGTCGATGGACATTTAAGTTGTTTCCATGTCTCAGTTACTGTAAATAGTGCTGCAATGAACATTGGGGTGCCTGTATCTTTTTGAATTATGTGTTTCCCCAGTACATGCCCAGGAGTGCTTTTTTCTGGATGATATGGTAGCTCTATTTTTAGTTATTTAGGGAACATTTATACTGTTCTCCATAGTGGCTGCACCAATTTACATTCCCACCAACTGTGTAGGTGTGTTCTCTTTTCTCCACACCCTCTAGAGCATTTACTTTTTGTAGACATTTTGATAATAGCCATTGTGACCAGTATGAGGTGATACCTCATTGTAGTTTTGATTTGCATTTCTCTAATAATTAGTGAGATTGAGCATCTTTTCATGTGAGTTTTGATCATCTGTATGTCTCCTTTAGAGAAATGTCTATTTAGATCTTCCACCCAGCTTTTGATTTGGGTTCTTTCTTTTGTGTTGTTTTGTTTTTGATATTGAGCTTCATAAGCTGTTTTTATATTTTGGAGATTAAGACCTTGTCGGTTGCATCAGTTGAAAATATTTTCTCCCATTCTGTGGGTTGTCTTTTCATCTTGTGTATGGTTTCCTTTGCTGTGAAAAAGCTTTTAAGTTTAATTAGGCCGCATTTGTTTATTTTTGTTTTTATTTTCATTACTCTAGGAGGTGTGTCAAAAAATACCTTGCTGCCATTTATGTCAGAGAGTGTTCTGCCTACATTTTCCTCTAAGAGTTTTATACTAGCTGGTCTTATACTTAGGTCTTTAATCCATTTTGAGTTTACTTTTGTGTATGGTGTTAGAGAATGTTCTAATTACATTCCTTTACATCTATCTGTCCAGTTTTCCAAGCACCACTTGTTGAAGAGACTGTCTTTTCTCCATCATATATTCCTTTGTCATCAAGTAGGTGATCATAGGTGCTTGGCTTTACCTCTGGACTTGCCATACTGTTCCATTGATTTATATTTCTGTTTTTGTAACAGTACCATACACTTTTGATGACTGTAGCTTTGCAGTATAGTCTGAAGTCAGAGAGCCTGATTCCTCCAGCTCTGTTTGTCTTTCTCATGATTGCTTTGGCTATTTGGGATCTTTTTTCCATACAAATTGTAAATTTTTTGTTATAATTCTGTGAAAAATGGTATTTGTAAATTGATAGGCATTGCACTGAATCTGTAGATTAATTTGGGTAGTATAGTCATTTTGACAATACTGATTCTTCCAACACAAGAACAAGGTATAACTCTCCATCTGTTTGTGTCATCTTTGATTTCTTTCATCCTTATCTTAATAGTTTTCTGAGTATAGGTCTTTTGCCTCCTTTGGTAGGTTTATTCCTAGGTATTTTATTCGTTTTGATGTGATGGTAAATTTGATTGTTTCCTTAATTTCTATTTCTGGTGTTTCATTGTTAGTGTATAGAAACACAAGAGATTTCTGTGTATTAATATTGTATCCTGTAATATTACCAAATTCATTGATGAGTTCTAGTAATTTTCTGGTAGCATCTTTAGGATTTTCTGTGTGTAGTATCATGTCATCTGTAAACACTGACAATTTTACTTCTTTTCCAATTTGGACTCTTTTATTTCTTTTTCTTCTCTGATTCACATGGCTAGAACTTCCAAAACTATGTTAAATAAAAGTGGGGAGAGTGGACATCTTTGTTTTGTTCTTGAATTTAGAGGAAATGCTTTCAGTTTTTCACCATTGAGAATGATGTTTGCTGTGGGTTTTTCATATACAACCTTTATTATGTCATTGTAGGTTCCCTCTACACTCACTTTCTGGAGAGTTTTTATTATAAATGGGTGTTGAATTTTGTCAAAAGCTTTTTCTGCATCTATTAAGATGATAATTTGGTTTTTATATTTCAGTTTGTTAATGTGAGGTATTACATTGATTGATTTGCATATATTGAAGGATATTTGCATTATGGGATAAATCTCACTTGATCACGGTGTATGATCCTTTTAATGTGTTGATGGGTTCCATTTGCTAGTATTTTGCTGAGGATTTTTGAATCTATGTTTATCAGTGATATTGGCCTGTAATTTTCTTTTTTGTGATAACTTTGTTTTTTTTTTTTTTTTATCAGGATGATGGTGGCCTCATAGAAAGAGTGTGGGAGTGTTCCTTGTTCTTCAAATTTTTGGAAGAGTTTCAGTAAGATAGGTGTTAACTCTTCCCTAAATGTTTGATAGAATCTGCCTGTGAAGCCTTCTGGTCCTGGACTTTTGTTTGTTAGAAGATTTTTTTTAACATCTTTATTGGAGTATAATTGCTTTATAATGTTGTGTTAGTTGCTGTCACAGTTTCAATTTCATTACTTGTGATTGGTCTGTTTATGTTTTCTATTTCTTCCTGTTTCAGTCTTGGAAGGTTATACTTATCTAAGAATTTGTTCATTTATTCCAGGTTGTCCATTTTATTGGCATAGAGTTGCTTGTAGTAATCTCTTATGATTCTTTATTTCTGTAGTGTCTGTTGTAACTCCTCCTTTTTGATTTCTAATTTTATTAGAGTACTCTCCTTCTTTTTCTTGATGAGTCTGGCTAAAGTTTTATCAATTTTGTTTATCTTCTCAAAGAACAAGTTTTAGTTTACTGATCTTTGATATTTTTTCTTTGTCTCTATTTCATTTATTTCTGCTCTGATCTTTATGATTTGTTTCTTTCTACTAACTTTGGGTTTTGTTTGTTCGTCTTTCTCTAGTTGCTTTAGGTGTAAGGTTAGGTTGTTTATCTGAGATTTTTCTTGTTCCCTGAGGTAAGGTTGTATTGCTATAAATTTCCCACTTAGAACTGCTTTTCTGCATCCCATAGGTTTTGCATAATTGTATTTTCATTGTCATTTGTCTCTAAGTATTTTTTGATTTCCTCAGTGATCCATTAGTTGTTTAGTAACATTGTTTGTGTCTTTTCCAGTCTTTTTTTCCCTGTAGTTGATTTCTAATCTCATAGTATCATGGTCAGAAAAGATGCTTGAAATGATTTCACTTTTCTCAAATTCACCAAAGCTTGATTTGTGGCCCAAGATGTGATCTATTCTGGAGAATGTTCTATGTGCACTTGAGAAGACAGGGTATTCTCCTGACTTCAGATGGAATGTCCTACAAATACCAATTAAGTCCATTTGGTCTAATGTGTCACTTAAGGCTTCTGTTTATGAATTTTCTGTTTGGATGATTTGTCCATTGGTGTTAGTGGGGTGGTAAATTGCTCCACTATTATTTTGTTATTGTCAAAGTCCACTTTTATGTCTGTTAGCATTTGCCTTATATACTGGGGGACTCCTATCTTGGGTGCATACATATTTACAATTGTTAAATCTTCTTCTTGGTTTGATCCCTTGATCATTATGTAGTGTCCTTCCTTGTTTCTTGTTAACAGTCTTTATTTTAAAATATATTTTGTCTGATATATGTATTGCTACTCCAGCTTTCTTTTGATTTCCATGTGCATGAAATATCTTTTTCCATCCCCTCACTTTCAGTCTGTATGTGTCCCTTGGTCCAAAGTGGGTCTCTTTTAGATAGCATATATATGGGCCTTGCTTTTGTAGCCAGTTGGCCAGTCTTTGTCTTTTTGTTGGCACATTTAATCCATTTACATTTAAGGTAATTATCAATATGTATGTTCCTATTGCCATTTTCTTAATTACTTTGGGTTTGTTTTTGTAGGTCTTTTTTCTTCCCTTCCTCTTTTCTCTCTTCCCTTGTGGTATAATGACCATTTTTAGTGTTGTGTTTGGGTTGCTTTTTCTTTTTTGTGTGTGTATCTATTGTATTTTTTTTGTTTTGCATTTCCCATGAAGTTTTGATATAGCACTCTATATATATACACGATTGTTTTAAGTTGCTGGTCTCTTAATTTCAAATGCAATTCCTATTTCCTGAAGTTGTACTCTCCTCTTCTCATGGTGCTTGTTTTTATATCATATTTGCATGTGGATGATTTCTTAGTTTTACTCTATGTTTGCCTTTGCTAGTGAGCTTTCTTCTTTGTGATTTTCTTGTTTCTAGTTGTGGCCTTTTTTTTCCCCCCCCCACCTATAGAAGTTCCTTTAGCCTTTTTTGTAAAGCTGGTTTGGTGCTGCTGAATTCTCTTAGCTTTTCTTGTCTATAAACCTTTTGATTTGTCTGTCAAATCTGAATAAGAACCTTGCTGGGTAGAGTATTCTTGTTTGTAGGTTTTCCTCTTTCATCACCTTAAACATACCATGCCACTCCCTTCTTGCCTGCAGAGTTTCTGCTGAGATATCATCTGATAGCCTTATGGGACTTCCCTTGTATATTATTTGTTGCTTTTCCCTTGTTGCTTTTAATATTTTTTTGTCTTTAATTTTTGTTAGTTTGATTACTATGTATCTCAGTGTGTTTCTCCTTGGGTTTATCCTGTTTGGGACTCTCTGAGCTTGCTGGACTTGGGTGACTATTTCTTTCCCACGTTAGGGAAGTTTTTGGCTATAATCTCTTCACATATTTTCTTAGGTCCTTTCTCTCTCTCTGCTCCTTCTGGGATACTTATAATGTGAATTTTGGAGAATTTAATGATGTCCCAGAGGTCTCTGTGACTGTCCTCATTTATTTTCATTCTTTTTTCTTTATTCTGTTCTGTGGCAGTGATTTCCACCACTCTGTCTTCCAGCTCACTTATTCATTCTTCTGCCTTAATTATTCTATTTATTCCTTCTAGTGTATTTTTTATTTCTGTTATTGTGTTGTTCATCTCTGTTTTTTCCTTTACATCTTCTATCTCTTTGTTAAACATTTCTTGTATCTTCTCAGTGTGTGCCTTCATTCTTTTTCTGAGATTTTGTATCTCCTTTACTATCATTACTCTGAATTATTTTTTAGGCAATTGCCTATCTCCATTTCATTTAGCTGTTCTTCTGGGGTTCTATCTTGCTCCTTCATCTGCAATATACTTCTCTGTAGTCTCATTTTGTCTAACTTAACTGTGTTTGTGGTCTCCTTTCTGCAGGCTGCAGGATCATAGTTCCTCTTATTCCTTTTGTTTGCTCCCTGGTGGGTGAGGTTGGTCCAGTGGCTTATGCAGGCTTCCTGGTCCGAGGGACTGGTGTCTGCCCTCTGGTGGTTTGGAGCTGGGTCTTATCTCTCTGGTGGGTAGGGCCATGCCAAGTGTGTTTTGAGGTGGCTGTGAGCTTAGTAGGACTTTAAGCAGCCTGCCTGCTAATGGGTGGAGCTGTTTTCCTTTCTTGCTCATTGTTTGGCCAGAAGTGTTCCAGCACTGGAGACTTCAGGTCATTGGATGGGGCCAGACTTGGTGCCAAAACGGGGACCTCTGTGGAGTTCATACTGATTAATATTCCCTGGGGTCTCTGCTACCAGTGTCCTTGCCCCCACAGTGAGCTACAGCCACCCCCCACCTCCCCAGCAGACACTCCAAGACCCCTAGTTAGGTCTAGCCCATGTTCCTAATGAGGTACTGCTTTGTGCTTAGTCCCAGTGCATGTGAGACCTTGTTCGCATCCTCCAGAGTGGATTCTCTGTTTCCCTCAGTCCTGTGGAGCTCCTGCACTCAAGCCCTTCTGGTCTTCAAGGCTAAAATGCTCTGGGGGTTCCTCGTCTTGATGCCAGACCCTCAGACTGCCTTGGAGGGCTATTTTTATGTGGGGATATCTTTGTGTAACCTGCAGAAGTTTAATGTTTTTTAGTATGGATATCTGCCACCTCTTTCTTCAGGGTATGCTGTTATCGTTTTGATAGGGGTTTTTACTGGTGTTGTGTTGACCAGAGCCTGCCCTCGATATTGAGCAGGCCCTCCCCTTTACTCTGTGGTTGTCACTGCCTTGTCAGGTGTGGGGTCTGTTCCTTAGTTGTTGGAGTAGAGGTCCCCAGATCTGTTTCTTAGCTGTGTTTTTGATTTGCTGTGCTAGGTAGGCAGGTTGGGAGCACTCCCACCCAGAGAAAAATCTCTGAGTGTTTTCCTCTGGAGCTGTTTGCCTGTGAGAAAGCTCTATTGTGTCACCTTTTTCCTGTTTTGTGAGTTCACAAGTTACTCTGTTGTTGACACTGCTCTCAGCCTCACCTTAACCTGGGTATGCTGGCAATTGGCCCTGTTGTCTGTCCAGCATTGTTTTCACCAGGCCACTAGCATAGATCCACTGAAGTCAGGTCCCAGGATTGAAGTAACTGTGGATCTGGACCCACTGTCGGTACTATGGGGACAGCTCAGACTCTGACCTGGCCCAACCCCTGCTTGTACTTGCCCACAAAGTCCACAGCTGCTAAAGCTAGATCTGTGTCAGCTGTGGGAGCACTCCTTGTCTGTTCTGAATTTCTTCAGGCACTGATTTCTACCAAGCCAGTTGCAGGGGTTTAATTTGTGGTTCACACAGCTGCAAGAAGAGATTTCAGCTCTTCTTCTTTAGTCACACAGCCCCTGGGGCTCAGCTTTGCTTTCAGCCCCACCTCTACATATGGGCCATCTGCAGGCATCTGCTCCCCACCCAGGTGAGAGGGGGTGGAGGTGGCTAATGGGGGTGCAGGAGCCCACACTGGGAGTAGGGGGCAGAGGTGACAACTGACTGGGTCATGCTTACCCACCCAGGTGGGAGGAGGTGGAGGTGGCGGCTGTGGGTGCATGGGCCCACATAGGTGGGAGCCCCTTCTAGTGCCTGCAGTGACAGGGAACTTCAAGTGGGGAGAGGTTGTAATGGCAACCCTGTCTTTCATGTGTCACTCAACAATAGTGCTTTGCTTCTATAGTGGTCCGGGTTTCCTCCATGAGTGTTCCCTGTTTCTGAGCTCCCCATTCCCATTCCCTCAGGGTATCTCCATGCAGCCAACAGCAGTCGTCTCCCTGGGTCTGCTTTCCAAACTCCATGTTCCAGCACCCACGCCCTATCCACACCAGCAGACACCTATCTCAGGCTGAGGCACACAGGGTTGTGACACAGACAATCTGTGTAGGTCTTGCTCTGTCCCACACACCACAGACCAGGTGCTGTACTCTCTTCTGGGCCCCCAAAGCTCCCCTTCTGTCTCAACTTATCTCCTCTCCAGTGAGGGAGCTTCCTTGGGTGAAAAAAACTCTCCTCTCCTTCAGCTCCCCCCACCAGGGTTGCAGGTCCCATCCCACTTCCTTTTTTCATTTTTTCCTTTTCTCTTTTGTCCTACCCAGTTACACGGGGATCTTGCTTGTCCTTTTGGGTGTCCAATGTCCTCTGCTAGTCTTCAGCAGGTGCTCTGTAAGGACTGTCCCATTTGTAGATGTTTTGATGCATTTGTGTTGAGAGGTGAATGCCATGTCCTCCTACTCCACCATCTTGACCCCTCCCCCATATTTTTTTCTTATATGTAGCAAAAACATTTTTAGTGAGATCAAATCTAAGAATATTTTCTAAGATTTTGCTATTATATATACTTTCTCATGCTCTCATTAAGGATCTCTAACATAGTTGATCTTTAAGCCATTGGATACCAAGAGAAAAGTACAATAATTGCTCCAAAAGAATCTGGGGAATTTCAAATCAAATAGGAAAATTTGTCTTTTCTAATATTTTGAGCCAATATTCTTATCTTGTTTCTATAGTTTGATTTAAATCAGAGAAATTCTAAGGATACAACTACATACGTATAGAGAAGTAAAGAATGAAGTCAGTTTTGGAGACTTCAAGGCAAAAGGCTTTTTAAAATTATCTTGATGACAATAACAATGGAAATAATGAAAGGAATGTTTTAAACAGGCATTTAGCTGTTACTACAAAGCTACAGTAATCAAGGCAGTATGGTACTGGCACAAAAACAGAAAGATAGGTCAATGGAACAGGATAGAAAGCCCAGAGATAAACCCACACACATATGGACACCTTATGTTTGATAAAGGTGACAGGAATGTACAGTGGAGAAAGGACAGCCTCTTCAATAAGTGGTGCTGGGAAAACTGGACAGGTACATGTAAAAGTATGAGATTAGATCACTCGCTAACACCATACACAAAAATAAGCTCAAAATGGATTAAAGACATAAATGTAAGGCCAGAAACTATCAAACTCTTAGAGGAAAACATAGGCAGAACACTCTATGACATAAATCACAGCAAGTTCCTTTCTGACCCACCTCCTAGAGTAATGGAAATAAAAACAAAAATAAACAAATGGGATCTACTGAAACTTCAAAGCTTTTGCACAGCAAAGGAAACCATAAATATGACCAAAAGACAACCCTCAGAATGGGAGAAAATATTTGCAAATGAAGCAACCGACAAAGGATTAATCTCCAAAATTTACAAGCAGCTCATGCAGCTCAATAACAAAAAAACAAATAACCCAATCCAAAAATGAGCAGAAGACCTAAATAGACATTTCTCCAAAGAAGATATACAGACTGACAACAAACACATGAAAGAATGCTCAACGTCATTAATCATTAGAGAAATGCAAATCAAAACTACAATGAGATATCATCTCACACCAGTCAGAATGGCCATCATCAAAATATCTAGAAACAATAAATGCTGGAGAGGGTGTAGAGAAAAGGGAACACTCTTGTACTGCTGGTGGGAATGTGAATTGGTTCAGCCACTATGGAGAACAGCATGGAGGTTCCTTAAAAAACTACAAATAAAACTACCATATGACCCAGCAATCCCACTACTGGGCATATACCCTGAGAAAACCATAATTCAAAAATAGTCATGTACCAAAATGTTAATTGCAGCTCTATTTACAATAGCCCGGTGATGGAAACAACCTAAGTGCCCATCATTGGATGAATGGATAAAGAAAATGTGGCACATATATACAATGGAATATTATGCAGCCTTAAAAAGAAATGAAACTGAGCTATTTGTAATGAGGTGGATAGACCTAGAGTCTGTCATACAGAGTGAAGTAAGTCAGAAAGAAAAAGACAAATACCGTATGCTAACATATATATATGGGATTTAAGAAAAAAAAATGTCATGAAGAACCTAGGGGTAAGACAGGAATAAAGACACAGACCTACTGGAGAACGGACTTGAGGATATGGGGAGGGGGAAGGGTGAGCTGTGACAGGGTGAGAGAGAGTCATGGACATATACACACTAACAAACGTAGTAAGGTAGATAGCTAGTGGGAAGCAGCCTCATAGCACAGGGATATTGGCTCAGTGTTTTGTTACTGCCTGGAGGGGTGGGATAGGGAGGCTGGGAGGGAGGAAGACGCAAGAGGGAAGACATATGGGAACATATGTATATGTATAACTGATTCACTTTGTTATAAAGCAGAAACTAACACACCATTGTAAAGCAATTATACCCCAATAAAGATGTTAAAAAAAAATAGTGTGTGTGTAGGGAGAGGGAGTGTGTATTCATTATACCTGTAAAGAATATGCACTGAACAAAACTGTTCTTATTTATTTATTATTCATTCATCATTCATTGACATAAGATGTTGAGAGAGAAAAATGTTTTTTTCTCAATTTAAAAGTATTACTTAATAGTTATGATACAATGATTATATCCATAAAAGCTAATATATTTTAGCTAGCATGTCCTAAAGTAAGTTCCAATGAACTTGGAAGTTTAATAAATATTATCTGATAAATGGATTTGTTTCATATGTATTTGGGAAATGCTTGGTTAAATAGGCATAAACACGTTTCTTTAATGGAATACTTAATAAGATCTTTTATATTCTAATCTGCATTGTAAAAGTGCAAGAGTAGCATAAATAAGATGAACGAGGAAACATTTTATTCAGAGAACTTCACTGGATAACTAATTCCTGAATATACTTTGGTGGACTTTATGTAAACTGTCTGCACCAACTGAAAATTTAGTATCAATTATCTCATTAGAATAGATAAATTTTTAGAGGCAAAACCCTAGAAAACATGATAAATACGTATAAGAATGTTAGTTTGGTGGACAAATACTCTGCCTCTCCCCACCTTCTCCCCAGCCCCACAACAAACCTAATATGTGTTGTTTAAAAGATAGGTTTTGATGTACTTATGGGCACCAAAAAAATAAAGATCTCCAATGTATAAAATAAACATAGGGGGAACAAAAAGTACAAGCTGAAACCTCAGTATGAAGAGTGAGTATACACAAAAAGAAGTTTATCATCCATACTCTTTTGAGGAGACAAGACCTCTGGCCTCATGAAGGTGGACAAGCTGAGCTTGAGATTTTCAGTTTAGGGCTGGCAACTTGGAAGGGTGGCAGGATAGTCCATGGTCTGGACCCGACAGAAGCTAAACCCTACTCTCTCTAGAGAAAAGCACCAGCTTTCCCTTTGATTAAGTATTATTAATCAAAAATTTAAAACCAAGCAAGTCATTATGAGGGAGAGTCAAACAACAAACAAGAGATTTAGAGATATCTAAGATTACAGACATTGGGGCAAATATAAAATATAAATAAATATTAATGAAACTTTAAAATAAATTCTGTAACAAATAAGTGAACAATAAGACATTATGTAAATGGAAAAGGCATGTTTGAAAAAAGAAACATGGGTAAACTTACAAAAATATAAAATTAAATTTAAAAAAATCACAGGCTGAATTAAGCTAGTTATTAGTCATATTAAAAAAATAAAACACCTAAAGACCTGTAATAACATGGATGGACCTTGAGGGCATAATGCTAGAGAAAGACAAATACTGTAGGATTTCACTTATATTTGGAATCTAAAAACAAAACAAAAGAAAAAAACTCATAGAAGAAGAGATCAGATTTGTGGTTACCAGAGGTAGAGATTAGGGGATGGGGGGATTGAAGGAAAGTCATCAAAAGGCACAAACTTCTAGTTACAAGATAAATAAGTACTAGAAATATAACATACAAAATGATGACTATAGTTAACACTGCTATATGATATTTATGAAAGTTGTTAAGAGATTAAATCCTGAGTGCACTCATCACAAGGATTTTTTTTTTTGCTTTTTTGTTATTGTATCTATATAAGATGATAGATGCTAATTAATTATTACAGTAATCATTTCACAATATATGTAAGTCAAACCATTATACTGTACCACTTAAACTTATACAGTGATGCAAGTCAATTATATCTCAAAAAAATGAGAAAAGTATAAAGAAAATTAAGGACCTGAATGGTATCTGAAGAAATTAACCCAAATGTAACATTGAGAGACAAGTAGATGGGAAATATAAAAATTTAAGAAATGTGAATGATAGGATGGTAAGGAATACTGTTGGTATAATTAAAGTCGCAGAAGGAAAGAGATAGATTGATGACATGCAAAATTCAACTAGAAATTGCCTAAGACTTTTGTTGAAGTGATTAAAACATATATTCACAGATAGGAAAACACAATGTATACTAAGATAGTAAAGGATATTAATTACATAACTAGACATATTGTCATGAAACTGCAAAATATTAAGGAAAAAAGATTATAAAAGTTGTCAAAGACTGAGGATTGAAGCTTAGAAAGCAATAATAATTACACTGACAACAAACATCTCCACCAGAATAATGTCAATCAGAAGACACTGTTCAAAAGTGCAGAGAGTTTTATAGTTTCTGGCTTTACATTTAGGTCTTTAATCCATTTTGAGCTTATTTTTGTGTATGGTGTTAGCGAGTGATCTAATCTCATACTTTTACATGTACCTGTCCAGTTTTCCCAGCACCACTTATTGAAGAGGCTGTCCTTTCTCCACTGTACATTCCTGCCTCCTTTGTCAAAGATAAGGTGACCATATGTGCGTAGGTTTATCTCTGAGCTTTCTATCCTGTTCCATTGATCTATCTTTCTGATTTTGTGCCAGTACCATACTGCCTTGATTACTGTAGCTTTGTAGTATAGTCTGAAGTCAGGGAGCCTGATTCCTCCAGCTCCATTTTTCGATCTCAAGATTCCTTTGGCTATTAGGGGTCTTTTGTGTTTCCATACAAATTGTGAAATTTTTTGTTCTAGTTCTGTGAAAAATGCCAGTGGTAGTTTGATAGGGATTGCATTACATCTGTAGATCGCTTTGGGTAGTAGAGTCATTTTCACAATGCTGATTCTTCCAATCCAAGAATATGGTATATCTCTCCATCTATTTGTATCATCGTTAATTTCTTTCATCAGTGTCTTATAATTTTCTGCATACAGGTCTTTTGTCTCGAGGAAAACGTAGGCAGAACACTCTATGACATAAATCACAGCAAGATCCTTTTTGACCCACCTCCTAGAGAAATGGAAATAAAACCAAAAATAAACAAGTGAGACCTAATGAAACTTCAAAGCTTTTGCACAGCAAAAGAACCCATAAACAACACCAAAAGACAACCCTCAGAATGGGAGAAAATATTTGCAAATGAAGCAACTGACAAAGGACTAATCTCCAAAATTTACAAGCAGCTCATGCAGCTCAATAACAAAGAAACAAATAACCCAATCCAAAAATGGGCAGAAAACCTAAATAGACATTTCTCCAAAGAAGATACACAGACTGCCAACAAACACATGAAAGAATGCTCAACATCATTAATCATTAGAGAAATGCAAATCAAAACTACAATGAGATACCATCTCACACCAGTCAGCACAGCCATCATCAAAAAATCTAGAAACAATAAATGCTGCAGAGGTTGTGGAGAAAAGGGAACACTCTTGCACTGCTGGTGGGAATGTGAATTGGTTCAGCCACTATGGAAAACAGTATGGAGGTTCCTTAAGAACTACAAATAGAACTACCATATGACCCAGCAATCCCACTACTGGGCATATACCCTGAGAAAACCATAATTCAAAAAGAGTCATGTACCAAAATATTCATTGCAGCTCTGTTTACAATAGCCTGGAGATGGAAACAACCTAAGTGTCCATCATCAGATGAATGGATAAAGAAGATGTGTCACATATATATAATGGAATATCACTCAGCCATAAAAAGAAATGAAATTTTGCTATTTGTAATGAGGTGGATGGACCTAGAGTCTGTCATACAGAGTGAAGTGAGTCAGAAAGAGAAAGACGAATACCGTATGTTAACACATATATATGGAATTTAAGAAAAAATAATGTCATGAAGAACCTAGGGGTAAGAAAAGAATAAAGACACAGACCTACTAGAGAATGGACTTGAGGATATGGGGAGGGGGAAGTGTAAGCTGTGACAAAGTGATAGAGTGACATGGACATATATACACTAACAAACATAAAACATATAGCTAGTGGGAAGCAGCCACATAGCACAGGAAGATCAGCTCAGTGCTTTGTGACCACCTAGAGGGGTGGGATAGGTAGGGTGGGAGGGAGGGAGATGCAAGAGGGAAGAGATATGGGAACATATGTATATGTATAACTGATTCACTTTGTTATAAAGCAGAAACTGATACACCATTGTAAAGCAATTATACTCCAATAAAGATGTAAAAAAACAAAAAAGTGTAGAGAAAATAAATATAAGATTAAAATTGTGTCCTCAAGAAAAATATCATTCAGGAAGAAGAACTAAATAAATACATTTTCAAACAAACTTAAAACTGATTTTAGGACTTCCCTTTCTGTCCAGTGGTTAAGACTCCACGCTTCCAGTGCAGGGGACACAGGTTCGACCCCTGGTCAGGGAACAAAGATCCCACATGTTGTGTGGCATGCCCAAGAAAATTAAAAAAAAAATGATTTTATCTCCAACTGACCTATTGTGAAATATTTTCAAATGGTTGCATTGTAAGAAGAAGGAAAATTCACCTAAAGAAAAATCTGTGAAAAAGAAAGGATAGTGATCAAAAAAAAAAAAAAAGGATTTTCAGAGAATTTTAAGACAATTTTTCAGTATAAAAGAATAAAAATAAGGTTTTATTTTTATTAGAAAAAAATAGAAAAATTTTCCTAAGGAAGTTTTTAAAAAATAAAAATTAATCTTATACACTAGAGAAAGTAATATGTAAGTCATGAGTTTAAATTTGAGTTAAAGAAGTTTGAAGATCTATTTTATGACAGACATATTAAGGTATTATCATCAGATTTGTTATATATATATATATATATATATATATATATATATATATATATATATATATATAGTGAAATGTCATGGATAAAGAGACAGAAATAAGGTATATAACTCCCAATTCAATAGAAGCATTCACAAAAAAGAACTGAAAAATACCAAAAAGCAAGTAAAATTCAATACAAAAAACAGAAATGAAGAAAAGAAACAGATATAGAAAATTAATTTAAAAAAGCAAAAAGTAATATGTTAGAGCAATTCCAAATGCTTTATTTCCCATAAAAGTAAATGGTCAGAAATAATCATACTTAAATATACCTATGAGGCTGAAATAATTAGATTTAAATATACCTATAAGCTATATGAAATAGGAATATACATCCAAAATTATGGATGAAATATAGAGATTGAAAAGGAATTGGTTAAGTTTTTTATATAAGTAAAATTTATATATTTATAAAACATATCCAATATTATATAACCAAAAGAAAGTGAAGGTAATTACTTTAACATCAGACATATTAGAATTTCTGAGAAAACACTGTTAGTGAGAGGGAATGTCACTTTATGTAGCAGGCAGAATAATGGACCCCAAAGATGTTCACATCCTAATCCCTAGAGCACATGAACATGTTAAACGACATTGTAAAGGGGACTTTACACATGTAATTAAGGTAGGGAGATTATTCTGGATTATCCAGGTTGACTCAGTATAGTCACATGAGTTCTTAAAAGTGGAGAAACTTCTTGGGTTGGAACTAGAAGAGGTGTGTGACAGAAAAGAAGGCATAAAAGGAGTTCAGAGAAATTTGAAGCATAGGAAGATCTCAAACTACCATTGCTGATTTTGAAGATGAAGAGGCAGTGTCAGGGAATGTGGATGGCCTCTAGATGCTGAGAATAAACACTGATAGATAGCAAAGGAACAGGAATGTCAGTCCTATCACTGCAATAATAGCACAGAAAAGAAGAACAAATAAAGCTATATGAGTAATGGGGCTATGTCTCACTAGAATTAAATTATTATAAATCAGAAGCAGATTCTGATAAATTAGAGACATATGTTAAGCCTTAGGGCAAACCTTAAGAAAATAACGTAAAAGTATCCTGAAATCATTAAATGATTTAAAATGTTACAATATTAAATACTATTTAATACAAAAGAAAGCAGTAATGGAGTAAAAGAGAAAAAAAAAAACTCGAGACATACTGAAAAACCAAAAACTGATAGATGTAAATCCAACTATATCAATAATAACATTAAATGTGAATGAATATAAAATACAAGGGCAAAGATTGTCAGACCTGATTTAAAAAACAAACAAGATTTAATTGTATGTTTTCTAAAGGAGACTCACTTTAGATTCAAAGATACAAATAACTTGAGAGTAAAATGATAGAAAATATACATAATATAAGAAGACACCAAAAAGAGCTGAACTGAATATATTTATATCAGGCAAAATAGACTCTAAATTAAAAAAAATACTACAACAGATAAAGAGGGACAATTATTAATAATGAAATGTTCAATTCATTAGGAAGGTCTCTTTATCTTCCTCAGTTTTAAATATCATTGTCTTGGTTATCAGAGGGTGTTAGATTTTTGATTTTATTATCGTATATGATTTGGAAAACTGATTAGAAAATAAGATCTATTTTAATTTCTCATATTTCTGCCTTTTTCTTTCTTGCCCCAACATTCCTTCATTTAGCATTTCTTGCCTGTCTGAAGAACTTTCTTTAGTCATCTTTAAGAGTATGTCTGCCAGCAACACATTTTTTAGTTTCCCTTCATCTGAGAATATTTTACTTCCCCATTATTTCCCATAGGATAATTTCATT
Organism: Tursiops truncatus; assembly: GCF_011762595.2. NCBI lineage: Eukaryota > Metazoa > Chordata > Mammalia > Artiodactyla > Delphinidae > Tursiops > Tursiops truncatus. Next base: position 53,709,589 of record NC_047055.1, read on the forward strand.
GAATATAGAATTCACAGTTGACAATTATTTCAGCATCGGAAAAATATTGTGTTTTTCACCCTCCCTGCACTAGAATATTTGCAGCAGAGGGGAGTGCTGAAGCAAGAGTGACCCGTGCACATACAGCAGTTCAATGTGCTGCCTTGTAGGCGTCTGCATCTCTGCTCAGATGCAGCCCATGTTCGAATGTTTTCCCAACCATGGATGCCCCAGATCCAGTGCCATGCTGTGGTGAGGAATGAATGGGGCCAGAGTGTTTCCTCAGCTTGGGCTGTGGTGCAGAGCGAGGTGGTCACAGTAAACCCAGCAGCCCCTAGTGTGGACCTCTCTCTACTCTGCCTTGGGGACAAGACTGCTTTGTTTCTCACAGCTGATAACTGCCCCAAGCCTCCACAGCTCCTAATCTATTTTGGAACTGCTTAGCAAAGGAGGCAGGACCTGTGTGTATTTTCTGTATGTGTGGCAGAGTGTGAGCTGTGGTGGAGTGGCTGTGGTCAGAAAATGGGCTGCTTCTAGGGTGTTGCTGGAATATGTACCAACAACTGTTGCCACTGCCCCACCTGGGCTCTGCCCCAGGACTAGTTGCTTCTATGTCTCATGGCCAAGTCTTTTCCTAGTCCTGGTATCCTCAAATCGTGTGCTGAGCTGTGGTGTGTTGTAAGTGGGGCTGGAGTGTTCACTCAGCTAGGGCTGGGGCCTGAGGTGTAGCAGGTACAGGAAATCCAGCAGCTGCAAGGGCAGACCTCTCTTTGCCTGGCCTCTTGGTTAAGCCAATGTGTGCACAGAGTTCATTAGCAGAGTCCAAGCTTCTCCAGCCTTTCTATCTGATTCAGTGGTCCTCCAACCAGCCAGGACCCCAGGACTGGGCCACCCCATCTGTGTCTCAATCTGCTCACTCCACAGGATGGGTGCCCACTCATGCAATTTTCATTTTCCTCTGAGTCCCCTCCCAGGGGCCCAGATCTCAATCTGATAGCTTTTCTCCCCTTCCTACCATATTATGTGTGTATCTTTCTTACTGCCTTGGTGGTACAGAAATCCTTCTGTCATTTCCAGTTAGTTTTCAGTAAGAATTGTTCCACATGTAGATGTATTTTTGATGTGTTCACCAGTGAAGGTGAGTTCCATGTCTTCTTACTCTGCCATCTTGATCTCCCTCATTAGCATAATGTTTTTGTTAGCATCTATAAATTCCATGAGGGGAAGTTGAAACCACAAATTTGATAAGCCTTCCTGAATCATTTTTTATTAATACTATTATGGGATTTTTTAAGGCTAGCCAGTACATTTCTTTGTATGCAATTTTTAATTTGGTCTTTCTATAGACGCCAATAAAACAGCTATTTACGGTGAGAGCTGTCAAAAACTTACCAATTTAGAAGCTTTTCCAATTTAAAGAATCCATTGTCTGGCCATTGACTAGTAGGAGCATAATAGCAATTCTAACCATAAACTTCTTTATTGATTAACTATGGATGCAAGAGGCATCTCCAAGAAAGTACAGCCCTCATAAGCTTAAGAGAGGTAACTTCCAGAGTTAGAATATGAAGGGCTCTGTTTTTTTGTTTTCTTTTACGGTTTTTGTTTGTTATTAAAATTTAGTTCATGTACATAATTATTTTATATTCAGGTGTACTAAATAGTGATTTGACTTTTGCATACATTATGGACTAATCACCACACGAAGTCTAGTAACCATCTGTCTCCATGAAAAGTTACTACAATATTATTGACCGTATTCCTTATGCTATATATCACATACTCATGGCTTATTTATTTTCTAATTGGAGGTTTGTGCCTTTTAATCCCCTTCTCCTTTTTAATCCCACATCTCCTCTTCCTTTTTTAGCCATTCATTTTTACTATTTGTCTATGAATCCATTTTTGGTGTTTTTTGTTTGTTTGTTTGTTTTGTTTGTTAGATTCCACATATAAGTGAGATCATATGATATTTTTACTTCTGTGTCTGACATTTCACTTAGCATAATACCCTCCATTCATGTTTTCAAAAATGACAAATTTCCATATTTTTGTAGCTGAAAAATATTCCATTATATTATCCATCTACATTATCCATTCATCTATTCTAGTGATGGACACTTAGGTTGCTTCCATATCTTGGCTACTGTAAATAATGCTGCAATGAGCATTGGGGTGCCTGTATCATTTTGAATTAGTGTTTATGTTTTCTTCAAGTATATCCTAAATACTGAAATTGCTAGATCATATGGCAGTTCTACTTTTAATTTTTGTGAAGAAAACCTGTTCTGTTTCCATAGTAGCTGCATCAATATACAACCTCACCAATAGTGCAGGAGCATTCCCCTTTCCTCCTCATCCTCACTAGCACTAGTTATTTGTTGTCTTTTTGATTACACCCATTCTAACATGTGTAGGAGATATTTCACTGTGGTTTTAAATTGTATCCCTCCCCACAATGATTAGTGATGTTGAGCGTACATTTCACCTATCTTTTGGCCATCTGTATATCTTCTTTGGAAAAATGTTTATTCAGTTCTTCCCATTTTTTATTTGGGTTGTTTGTCTTTTTGATGTTGAGTTGTATGAGTCCTTTGTACATTTTAGATATTAATCATTAATCAGCTATATTGTTTGCTAATATATTCTTCCATTCAACATCCTGTCTTTTCATTTTGTTAATAGTTTCTTTTCCTATGGCAAGGTTTGATGTAGTTAAATTTGTTTATTTTTGCCTTTGTTTTCCTTGCATGAAGACACATATCCAAAAAACAATATTGCTAAGAAAAATGTCAAAGAGTGTACTCCCTGTTTTCTTCCAGAAGTTTTATAATTTCAAGTCTTACATTTTGTCTTTAATCAATATTGATTTTACTTTTGTATATGATGTGAGGAAAGTTGTCCAGTTAGATTTTTTTGCATGTAGCTGTCCAGTATTCCCAACACCATTAATTGAAACGGCTATCATTTTTCCATTGTAGAGTCTTCCTCCTTTACCATAGATTAATTGACCATGTAAGTGTAGGTCAATTTCTGGGCTCTCTATTCTGTTCCATTGACATATGTGTCTGTTTATCAATTTTGTTTATTTTTTCAAAAAAGACAAGTCTAGCTTCACTGATCTTTTCCATTATCTTTTTGTCTCCATTTCATTCATTTATGCTCTGATTTTTATAATTTCTTTGTATTAACTTTGAATTTTGTTTGTTCTTCCTTTTCTAGCTCTTTTAGGTGTAAGGTTAGATTCCTCTTTGGAGATTTTTCTTGTTTCCTAAAGTAGGCTTGCATTGCTATAAAATTCCCTCTTAGAACAGTTTTGCTGTATCCCATAGATTTTGGATTGCTGTGTTTCTGTTTTCATTTGTCTCCAGGTGTCTTTAATTTCCTTTTTTAAAAAATATTTTTCAATGATATATAAGTTTAGTAGCGTGTTGTTAGACTCTCTGAGTTTATGGGTTTTTTGCAGTTTTCTTTCTTGTAGTTTATTTCTAGTCATACACTTGTGGTTGGAAAAGATGTTTAGTTGATTTCAGTCATCTTAAATTTACTGAAACGTTTTCGTGATCTGACATGTGATCTATCCTGGAGAACATTCCATGTGCACTTGAAAAGAATGAGTATTCTTTTCTTTTTTTTTTTGCATAAAATGTTCTATATATATATAGATAGATAAATAAATTCCTTCTGCTGTAATGTGTCATTTAAGCCACTGTTTCTTTGTTGATTTCTGCCTGGATGATCTCTCCCATTGATGTAAGTGAGGTGGTAAAGTTCCCTACCATTATTGTATTGCTGTCAATTTTTGCTTTTACATTTGCTAATAATTGTTATATGTATTTCCATGTTCCAATTTTGCTTGTTTGTATATTTACAATTGTTGTATACTTTGGATGGGTCAATGCCTTTATCATTATGTAATGCCCTTATTTATCACTTGTTTCAGTCTTTTCTTGAAAGTCTATTTTCACTGATATAAATAATGTTACACCAAATTTCTTTTTGTTTTGATTTTTATAGTATACCATTTTCACCCTTGCTCTTTCAGTCTGTTGTGTATCTTTAGATCTGAAGTGACTCTCTTTTAGGATATATATATATCTATATATATAGATATATAGATATATATATATATATAATCTTTCATTTTTATCCACTTAGCTACTATGACTTTTTTTACACCTTTATTGGAGTATAATTGCTTTACAATGCTGTTACTTTCGGCTGTATAACAAAGTGAATCAGCTAGATGTATACATATATCCCCATATACCCTCCCTCTTGAGCCCCCCTCCCACACTCCCTATCCCACCCATCTAGGTGGTCACAAAGCACCGAGCTGATCACTCTGTGCTGTGCAGCTGCTTCTCACTAGCTATCCATTTTACATTTGGTAGTGTATATATGTCAATGCTACTCTCTCACTTCATCCCAGCTACCCTTCACCCTCCCCGTGTCCTCAAGGCCATTCTCTATGTCTGCATCTTTATTCCTGTCCTGCACCTAGGTTCATCAGAACATTTCTTTTTTTCGTTTTTGATTCCATATATATGTTTTGGCATACAGTATTTGTTTTTCTCTTTTGACTTACTTCACTCTGTATGACAGACTCTAGGTCCATCCACCTCACTACAAATAACTCAATTTTCTTCCTTTTTATAGTTGAGTAATATTCCATTGTATATATGTGACACATCTTCTTTATCCATTCATCTGTCAATGGACACTTAGGTTGCTTCCATGTCCTGGCTATTGTAAATAGTGCTGCAATTAAAATTTTGATACATGTCTATTTTTGAATTATGGTTTTCTCAGGGTATATGCCCAGTAGTGGAATTGCTGGGTCATATGGTAGTTCTATTGTTAGCTTTTTTTTTTTTTTTGTGGTACGTGGGCCTCTCACTGCTGTGGCCTCTCCCGTTGTGAAGCACAGGCTCCAGACGTGCAGGCTCAGCGGCCATGGCTCAAGGGCCCAGTCGCTCCATGGCATGTGGGATCTTCCCGGACCGGGGCACAAACCCATGTTCTCTGCATCGGCAGGCGGACTCTCAACCACTGCGCCACCAGGGAAGCCCTATTGTTAGCTTTTCAAGGAACCTCCATACTGTTCTCCATAGTGGCTGTATCAATTTACATTCCGACCAACAGTTCACGATGGTTCCCCTTTTCTCCACACCCTTTCCATCATTTATTGTTTGTAGATATTTTGATGATCAACATTCTGATACCGCATTGTGGTTCTGATTTGCATTTCTCTAATGATAAGTGATGTTGACCATCCTTTCATGTGTTTGTTGGCAATCTGTAGGTCTTCTTTGGAGAAATGTCTATTTATGTCTTCTGCCTATTTTTGGATTGGGTTGTTACATTTTTTTTGATATTGACCTGCATGAGCTGCTTGTATATTTTGGACATTACTCCTTTGTCAGTTGCTCTGTTTGCAAATATTTTCCCCCATTCTGAGGGTTGCCGTTTCATTCTGTTTATGGTTTCCTTTGCTGTGCAAAAGCTTTTAGGGTTCATTAGGTCCAATTTGTTTATATTTGTTTTTATTTGCATTTCTCTAGGAGGTGGGTCAAAAAGGATCTTGCTGTGATTTTTATCATAGAGGTTTCTGCCTAGGTTTTCCTCCAAGAGTTTTATAGTGTCTGGCCTTACATTTAGGTCTTTAATCCATTTTGAGTTTATTTCTCTGTATGGTGTTAGGAAGCATTCTAATTTCATTATTTTACATGTAGCTATACAGTATTCCCAGCACCACTTATTGAAGAGTCTTTTATCCATCATATGTTCTTGCCTCCTCTGTCAAAGATAAGTTGACCATATGTGTGTGGGAATATCTCTGGGCATTCTGTCCTTTCCATTGATCTATATTTCTGTTTTTGTGCCAGTACCATACTGTCTTGGTTACTCTAGCTTTGTAGTATAGTCTGAAGTCAGGAAGCCTGATCCTTCCAGTTCTGTTTTTCTTTCTCAAGATTGCTTTGGCTATTAGGGGTCTTTTGTGTTTCCATACAAATTGCAAAATTTTTTTGTTCTAGTTCTGTGAAAAATGCCATTGGTAGTTTGATACTGATCTCATTGAATCTGTAGATTGCTCTGGGTCATATAGTTATATTTCACAATGTTGATTTTTCCAATCCAAGAACATGGTATATCTCTCCATCTGTTTGTATCATCTTTAATTTCTTTCAGCAGTGTCTTATAGTTTTCTACATACAGGTATTTTGTCCCCTTAGGTAGGTTTATGCCTAGGTATTTTATTATTTTTGTTGCAATGGTAATTGGGTGTGTTTCATTAATTTCTCTTTCAGATTATTCATCATTAGTGTATAGGAATATAAGAGATTTCTGTGCATTAAATTTATATCCTACTACTTTAACAAATTTATTGAATAGTTCTAGCAGTTTTTTAGTAGCATCCTTAGGATGCTCTCTGTATAGTATCATGTCATCTGCAAACTGTGACAGTTTTATTTCTTTTCAGATTTGGACACCTTTTATTTCTTTTTCTTCCCTGATTGCCATGACTAAAACTTCCAAAACTATGCTGAATTATAGTGTTGAGAGTAGGCATCCTTGTCTTGCACCTGATCTTAGAGGAAATTGTTTCCGTATTTACCATTGTGACCAATGTTGTTGGTGGGTTTGTCATATATGGCCTTCATTATGTTGCTATAGGTTCCCTCTATGGTCACATTCTGGAGACTTTTTATCATCAGTGGGTGTTGAATTTTGTTGAAAGCTTTATCTGCATCTATTGAGATTATCATATGGTTTTTATACTTCATTGTGAATATGGTGTATCACATTGATTTTTTTTTTTTTGTATATTGAAGAACCCTTGCATTCCTGGGATAAACCACACCTGATCATGGTGTATTATCCTTTTAATGTGCTGTTGGATTCTGTTTGCTAGCATTTTTTTAAGGATTTTTGCATCTATATTCGTCAGTGATATTGGTCTCTAGTTTTCTATTTTTGTGAACCTCTTTGTCTGGTTTTGGTATCAGGGTGATGGTGGCCTCAAAGAATGAGTTTGGGGGTGTTCCTCCCTCTGCTATATTTTGGAAGAGTTTGAGAAGGATAGGTGTTAGCTCTTCTCTAAATGTTTGATAAAATTCAACTGTGAAGCCATCGGGTCCTAGGCTTATTTTGGTTGGAAGGTTTTTAATCACTGTTTCAATTTCAGTGCTTATGATTGCTCTGTTCATATTTTCTATTTCTTCCTGGTTCAGCCTTGGAAGTTTGTACTTTTCTAAGAATCTGTCCATTTCTTCCACGTTCTCCATTTTATTGGCATATTGTTGCTGGTAGTAGTCTCTTATGATCCTTTGTATTTCTTCAGTGTCTGTTGTTACTTCTTTTTCATTTATAATTCTGTTGATTTGAGTCTTCTCCCTTTTTTTGTTGTTGAATCTGGCTAATGGCTTATCAATTTTCTTTATCTGCTCAAAGAAGCAACTTTTCGTTTTTTTGATCCTTGCTATTTTTTCCTTCATTTTTTCCCATGTATTTCTGATCTGATCTTTATGATTTCTTTCCTTCTGATAACTTTGTTTTTTTTGGTTGTTGTTGTTATTTTTCTCTAGTTGCTTTAGGTGTAAGGTTAGGTTGTTTATTTGAGATTTCTCCTGTTTCTTGAGGTAAGGTTGTATTGCTATAAGCTTCCCTCTTTGAACTGCTTTTGCTGAATTTTATAGGTTTGGGTTGTCGTGTTTTCATTGTTATTCGTTTCTACGTATTTTTTTGATTTCTTTTTTGATTTCTCCAGTGATCTCTTGGTTATCTAGTATTGTTTAGCCTCGATATGTTTGTATTTTTTACAGTTTTTTCCTGTAATTGATATCTAGTCTCATAGTGTTGTGGTCAGAAAAGATACTTGATACGATTTCAATTTTCTTAAATTTACTGGGGCTTGATTTGTGACCCAAGATATGATCTATCCTGGAGAATGTTCCATGAGCACTTGAGAAGAAAGTGTATTCTGTTGTTTTTGGATGGAATGTCCTATAAAAATCAATTAAGTCTATATGATCTGATGTGTCATTTAAAGTTGGTGTTTCCTTATTGATTTTGTTTTTGGATGATCTTTCCATTTGTGAAAGTGGGGTGTTAATGTCCCCTACTATTATTGTGTTACTGTTGATTTCCCCTTTTATGGCTGTTAGCATTTGCCTTATGTATTGAGGTGATTCTATGTAGGATGCATAAATATTTACAATTGTTATATCTTCTTGGATTAATACCATGATCATTATGTAGTATCCTTCTTTATCTCTAGTAATATTCTTTATTTTAAAGTCTATTTTGTGTGATATGAGTATTGCTACTCCAGCTTTCTTTTGATTTCCATTTGCATGGAATATCTTTTTCCATCCCCTCATTTTCACTCTCTATGTGTCCCTAGGTCTGAAGTGGATCTCTTGTAGACAGCATATATATGGGTCTTGTTTTTGTATACATTCTGCCAGTCTGTATCTTTTGGTTGAAGCATTTAAACCATTTACACTTAAGGTAATTATCGATATGTATGTTCCTATTACCATTTTCTTAATTGTTTTGGGTTTGCTATTGTAGGTCTTTTCCTTCTCCATGTTTCCCACCTAGAAATGTTCCCTTAGCGTTTGTTGTAAAGCTGGTTTGGTGGTGTTGAATTCTCTTAACTTTTGCTTGTCTGCCTAGGTTTTAATTTCTCTGTTGAATCTGACTGAGATCCTTGCTGGGTAGAGTAATCTTGGTTGTAGGGTTTTCCCTTCCATCACTTTAAGTATGTCCTGCCATTCCCCTCTGGCTTACAGAATTTCTGCTGAAAGATCAGCTGTTAACCTTATGGGAAACCCTTGTGTGTTATTTGTTGCTTTTCCCTTATTTCTTTTAATATTTTTTTCTTTGTATTTAATTTTTGATAGATTGATTAATATGGATTTTGTTGTGTTTCTCCTTGGATTTATCTTCTTTGGGACTCTCTGTTCTTCCTGAACTTGACTATTTCCTTTCCCATGTTAGGGAAGATTTCGACTTTAATCTCTTCAAATATTTTTCTCAGGCCGTTTATTTTTCTCTTCTTCTTCTTGGACCCTTATAATTCATATGTTGGTGTGCTTAATGTTGTCCCTGAAGTTTCTGAGGCTGTCTTCAATTCTTGTGTTTTCTTTCTTTTTTTTTTTTTTCTGCTCTATGCCTTTTATTTCCAATCTTCCAGTTTACTTATCCATTCTTCTGCCAGCCACTATGTCTTGTTTGGAGCATGTAGTCCATTTACATTTAAATTAATTATTGATAGGTAGGTATTTATTGCCATTTTGTTAATTGTTTTCTCATTGTTTTGCAGTACTTTTTTTGTTTCTTCTTATTTTGCAGCCTTCCCTTGTGATTTGATGTCTATCATTAGTGCTGTTTGATTCTTTTCTTTGTGTGTGTGTATATTTATTATAGGTTTTTTGTTTGTGCTTTCCATGAGGTTCATATATAACAACATGTGTATATATATATATATATATGTGTGTGTGTGTGTGTGTGTGTGTGTGTGTGTGTTTGTGTATATATATGTGTGTGTGTGTGATTATTTTAATTTGATGATCTCTTAAGTTCAAACACATTTTACTCACCCTACATATTCACTCCAACCCCCACATTCAATATTTTTACTGTCATATTTTACATCATTTTTCTTATGTATTTCTTAACTACTTATTATGGATATAGATGATTTCACTTCTGTCTTTTAACATTCCTACTTGTTTGTCAGAGATTGATCTACTACCTTTATTATATGTTTGCCTTTACCAGTGAAGTATTTTTTGAAATTTTAAAATTTCTAATTGTGGTCTTTTCTTTTCCACTTGGAGAAGTCCCTTTAACAGTTATTTTAAAGCCTGCTTAGTAGTGCTGAACCCATTTAACTCTTAAAACTTGTTCTGTCTCCTTCAGATTTGAATGATACTTTGTCATATAGATTATGTTGGTTTAGGTTTTTTTCTTTCTTTCTTTCATAATTTTGAATATATAGTGCCACTATCTTTTAGCCTGCAATATTTCTCATGAAAAGTCAACTGATAATATTATGAGAGTTCCCTAGTACATAACTAGTTGTGTTTCTCTTGCTGTTTTTAAAGATTCTCTATTTATCTTCAATTTTTCCTTTTAACTATAATGTGTCTTAGTGTGGACCGCCTTGGGTTCATCATGTTCAGGACTCTCTGTGCCTCCTGGACCTGGATGATTATTTCCTTTCCCAGGTTATGTAAGTGCTCATCTATTATTTCTTAAAATAAGTTAGCTGTCCCTTTCTCTCTTCCTCTTCTGTAACCCCTGTAATAGAAATGTTAATACACTTTTTTATCTTAGAGGTCTATTAAACTATCCTAATTTTTTAAAATTATTATTTTTTCTTTTTTTATGGTCAGCTTGGGTAATTTCAACTACTATCTTCCAGTTCACTGATTCATTCTTCTGTATCATCTAATCTGATCTTGATTTCTCCTAGTGTATTTTTTATTTCAGTTGTATTCTTCATTCATGTTTGATTCTTCTTTATATTTTCTAACTCTTTGTTTAAATTCTCACTGTGCTCATCCATTATTCTTCCACATTTTTTAAGCAGCTTTATGATCATTACTTTGAACTCTTTATTAGTAGGTTACTTATTTCTGATTTGCTTTGTTCTTTTTCAGCCATTATTTTTTATTCCTTTATATAGAACATACTCCTCTATCTCCTCATTTTGCCTAGTTTTCTGTGTTTTTGTGTATATGTTACATAGGTTATTTATATTTTCTAATCTTTCAAATGTGGCCTTGGTTAAGAGATGTTCTATAAGGCCCAGCAGCATGCTCCCCACCCATCACCAGAGCTATATTCTTTAAAGGTGACTCCTATATGTGTGGCATGTGCCCTTCTCTTGTGACAATTCTACTCCATAGGAGTATCTTTATTCTCTTGGGGTAAAGATGGATTTCTTGAAGCAAAAATATTAAAATGTTCATACATCTGACTGTATTTAATTAAAGAAATCATTTAACCAAAGACAAAAGATAAAGAGAGAGAGAGATAAAGAAAGAGAGAGAAGGAGGGAGATGTGACAGTACACAAAGTGTACTTGCAGTACATATCACTTGAAAAAGATTAGTCTTCATAAATTATATAGACTGAAAATCAAAATGAAAGTAACAATATACATAATTTGGGGGAGCAAAACCAAAACTGGAAAAAAGAATTTCATAAAAGTGCTATAAAAGATGGCAAATTGTATCTGAAATATTGATCAAACTCATTACTTATTTGAGAAATGTAAATTAAAATCACAGTGAAGTATACTAGCATGTCCACTATATAGGCCAAAAAAAAAAAGTTTCAAAGTGCCATGTACATGTATTCACATGTGTGGATCAAAAAAGAATTGTTATACATTAGTTATGGAACAGAAACTTGTGCAATTTAGAAAACAATTTGGTATTATCTGGTAAATTTTAACATTCACATACCCTAGGACTAAGCAAATTAACTCCAAGTATATATCTTGAAACATTTGTGTATGTATACAAGAGACATATACATGGATGATCAGAAAAGCATTTTTTCATAATAACCTAACCTTGAAAACAACCCAAATGATGATTAATAGGAGACTAGCATAAATACACACAATGGATTATTTTACAGTGATAAAAATAATAAATTATACCTTCTTGCATCAACCTGGATAAATATCAGCAACACATCCCATGAAAAGAAGCAAGTCGTGAGATATTACACAGTTCTTTCAAATGATAAGAACAAGTAAAATTTTCAAATAAATTGTCTACAGATTTATCTATAGGGTAAGGATAAATACAAAATTTAAGATAATGGTTATCTCTAGAACAAGAGGTACTCTCATGAAAAAAGAGAGTAGAATGCTAGTACATGGGGCTGGGACTTGGGAGAATTAGGGTTATATTGTTAAACGATACAAACTTGTAGCAAGTAGCTAAGTTCTGAAGAGCTAATTCACAGCAGTTATTCTATTCAAAAATAAACTTCAAAGTTGCTAAGAGACTAGACCTTAATTCTTCTCAGTACAAAAAGAAATGGTAATGTGATGTGACAGAGGTGTTAGTTAATGCTACAATGGTAATCAAATTGTAGTCTAAAAAGGTATCAGATTAACACTTTTAACATTTTAAACTTACAAAATGTTATATGTCAATTTAAATAAAGAACTAAAGGAGAAGAGTAAAAAATAGATTTGGGAAATAAAGCATAAGATTATTTTCAAGTTTCTTTATAATTAAGTATGTTAACTAGACTTACTGTAGTGATCATTTCAATATATATACATGTATTGAATTATTATGTTGGACATCTGAAACTAATATAGTTTTTATGTCAATTATATCTCAATAGAAAAAATAATGTATTTTGCAAGTACAATCAAAAATAAATTGTATTTTACACCTGATTCTTTTATTTTGGAAAGTGAAGCTATGGATCTTTGCCAGATCCATAAGAAAACATGAAGTTAGATGCTCAAACTTCCTGTAAATATTGATATGACAATAGATTGATGATAAACATAGATGTCATTGAATAAATTATTCATTCCATTAGTAATTATTTGGAATCCTGATTATTTGATGGAATATTTAGAAATAAAATGTGAAAGATGTAGAACTGGTCTAGTTGATATTTGTTTGTACTTTCTAATCTCAGAGCAAAAATATGTAAATCTATCATTTCTGCTAAGCACATCACTAGGTATTTCCGGTTATAGAAATTGTCTGCATGTAGCATTCAGTGGATATTGGCTTAACAAGGCACATATTGGCTGCAAATTGCTTCTGTCACAAATCATTTTTTTTAAATTTCATTGTGGGTTAAAACAAAGAGGCAGGGAGAATAGGTAGGAAAGTAGAATACAGGTAAATGAAGCAGTGTTGGTAATATTCTCATTCTTAAAATGACTAAGGGGTTAAATAATACTCATTTTGTTGTTTTTTTCATTTTTTTCACATCTATTGCATTAATTTTGGGGAGTAACTTTCAAATAATATTTAATAAAATATGTGGAACTTTGTGAAAAATTGAAAGAATACCTTGAGAAGTGAGGAATCATTGATAGTAAAAAATCTAGGAAGACCAACATTATTTGGATTAGTAGAAAGCAAGCTTTGTCATAGTAACACTAACCTCTTTTTAGGGTTAGCAAAAACTTAAGAAATAAGGTACCAAAGACACATTCAACCCTTTGAATTTGAAATAAATGGATTTGTTTAAATTGTTAGCCTGAGGTATATGTGTTTTTCTTTAAACCTGGCAAAATTTGTCTACAGGAAAATTGATCTGGTTCCTAAGTGCTTTCTCCCAGTGTCATCTGTTTCCATTATGTCATGGTGTCTGCCAGCTGTGCTTCCATAAAGCACTGAATGAAAATTGCATTTAGTTTTTTTTAATGTAAAAAGGAATGTAAAACCTGATGTGATGTTGGAGCTACATTTGAGTAGCTCTAATACATTTGAGTAGCACATATCTACACAGTCCAAGTTGCAATGCAATAAAATTCAACAACCTAGAATGTAGTAAAAATAAATATAACAGTTTTAACTGAATTATCCAGTTATATGGATACTTTATCTAGATATTTATCTATCTTCTTATAATTATTTTCAAATGTTATTAAGGAATAAAAAGTACTATTGTACTTTTTAGCTAACACATAAAAAATAGAAAAGACTGGTATTAGAATAAAAGGAAATTTTGCATCTCACTTTTAATGATCTAGGAGAACAATCCAATCCATTTATCACAATTAAGGGCATTCTGGGCAAATTTTGATAATGACTAATGAGAGAATCTAGCATCCCTACTTTTCTTCAGAGAGAAAATATAATTAAACAAATTTTAAGAGATTAACTCCAATCTTAATATTACAGAGTTTATGAAATGATAATGTGACCAAGATTTCATAGTGTAATGTATGTGAAAAACTTCACTTTATTCTCAAGGGTCATTTGAAGTACATGGTAAAAAAGGATGGTTGGTTTTCTTCCACTGGAGCACTTAATTATACTCAAATTTGAAATATGCATTTTTAAAATGCATGACTCTTTGGAAGAAGTTATTCATTCACTTCTTTGTATTCTTATCCTAATATAATTATACCCAGTTATAATTATAACTTTTTCACATCTTGGATTATTCGATGAAAAATCTTAATATATGTATATTTTCCCAGTGATAAGGCCATGGAGGATAATGGACAAGAAAAAACTGTGCAGAAGATAGAGCTGGGATTGTAGTGAACAAGGCACAAGGTATTTTTCTCAAAGAGAAGAATTGGAGTCTAAGCAAAGAAATTGCCCACCGCCAAGGTAGAGAACTTTGACAATGCCTTCCTTGTAGCATTATATATTTGGTATAGACCATTGAATACTGTGGGTATTCCATCTCCTTTATTGTGAATGGAAGATTTTTTAAATTATTATTCTGTCATACCCTCACCATTTTATATTGTGAAGAGGGAGAGTAGATTATTCTTTCATTTCATATATACCCGGTTTGTAAACAGCCATACCGAAATCTGTTAGAAATAATTGTACATCATCTGTACATTCAACGTTTTATGCTGAGATTTAGTGAATGGCTGGAACTTTGTTTTTTTTTTTTTTTCCCCTTCAAAGTAGTGTGCTCCATGTGAGAGACAAGTATGCAAAGAATATTTTGTGATCAAAGTTTGGGGTTTGACTGAGACCATTCTTTCTTAGCACTCAGATAAACTGTATTTTCTAGGCTCTCCTGCAATTATGCATTACTGTGTAAGTAATTTCTAATGAACGTGTACTAATGAGAGTGAGAGGAATGTATTTCACTATCAGGCCTGGCCCATGGAAACCTCTCATGTGTGAACCTTGCAGCTCTTTCCCTTTCTGAGGTTTCCTGCAAAAAAGCACAGCCCTATTGAAAGTCCCCTGTTGAAGATGCTGGAGACACAGGATGGAAGGAATCTAACCTCTGAATCATAGTGTGAAGAGGAGTCACCTGCAGAGTAGGAAATTTCATTTGAACTGTATGTGAGTAAGAAATAAATTCAGTGGGTTAAGCCACTGAGATTTTAGAGTTCCTACTACAACTGGTAATATAATTTCTAAATTTACATGTGTGTGTTGGATATGTTCCTGGAGATAAATGGACAGAAAGAATAGAGAAATAATTCAAAAATCTCCTGAATGAATTAATAAACTTATAATTCATCATTTTATTCCCATTACTAACCACAGTCTGTCACATAATGTAAATTCAAAAACTTTAATGAAACAAAGTGAATGATGTTATAACTAGCTCTATTGTAAACGTGCTTTGAGAAACTAAATCATATAACTTGCCCAAATCTTGTTTCTCCTCGTGTAGGGAGATATAAAAATTTCACTTGCCAGACACTATTTTTGAAACCAAATTGTGGTAATGTATGTAAACTATGAAGTACTATAAAATGTAGAGAATAAAATATTATAAGAATAAAATTGTACATTTATAAAGTCATTTTCAAACATTCAAAATTATTAATATATTTCTGGACAAAGAAAAAGAAGTAGTAATTTTCAATTTCACATTCTTCTGTTGATTGTAAAAGGTAATTTCAGTTGTATATTTCCTACCATATAAGACATAACAAAGTTATTTTCATTTTGAATAAAACAGATATAAATTTTCTCTAAAAATATGTTGACCCTCCACTGGTATGTGCTCTGACATGGTTTTAGTTTGTGGGTTTTTTCTGTGGTACACGGGCCTCTCACTGCTGTGGCCTCTCCCATTGTGGAGCACAGGCTCTGGACGTGCAGGTTCAGTGGCCATGGCTCACGAGCCCAGCCACTTTGCGGCATGTGGGATCCTCCTGGACCGGGGCACGAACTCACATCCCCTGCATCGGTAGGCAGACTCTAAACCACTGCGCCACCAGGGAAGCCCTGACATGGTCTATTTTATAGAATTGTATAGTACATAGTAATCTCTTAACCTAACACATCTGAGATATTAAGAAGCTATTAAAATATACAAACAGCTCATGCAACTCAATATCAAAAAACAAACCACCCAATAAAAAAATAGGCAGAAGATTGAATAGGAATTTTTCCAAAGAAGACATACAGATGGCTAACAGGCACATGGAAAGGTGCTTGACATTGCTAATTTTTAGAGAAATACAAGTCAAAACAACAGTGAGATATCACCTAACACTTGACATAATGGCTTTTATCAGAAATTCTACAAATAACAAATGTTGGAGAGAATGTGGAAAAAAGGGGACAATTGTACACTGTTGCTGAGAATATAAATTGGTGCAGCAACTATGAAAAACAATATGGAGATTTCACAAAAAACTAAAAATGGAACTACCATATGACCCAGCAATTCCACTCTTGAGTATATATACAGAAAAAATGAAAACACCAATTAAAAAAGATACATGTACCAATATTCATAGAAGCACTATTTATAATAAACAAGACATAGAAGCAACACAAGTACCCATCAACAGACAATTGAATTAAGAAGGTGTGGTGGATATATATACAATGGAATATTATTCAGCCATAAAAAATGAAATACTGACATTTGCACCCATGTGAATAGACCTAGAGAATATTATGCTTAGTGAAATAAGTCAGAGAAAGAAAAATACTATATGATATAACTTATATGTAGAATCTAAAAAATAATACATATGAATGTATATGCAAAACAGAAACAGACTCACAGATATAGAAAACAAACTAAAGAGGAGAGGCAGGGAGGGACAAATTAGGAGTATGGTATTAACAGATACAAACGACTATGTATAAAATAGATAAGCAACAAGGATTTACTTAATAACACAGGGAATTATACCCATTATCTTTTAATAACCTATAATGGTGTATAATCTGCAAAAATAGTGAACCACTCTGCTGTATACCTGAAAACAACATAATAAATCATAAATAAACTATACCTCAATTTAAAAAGAAGTCATTTAACAGTCTTCTACCATCTCATTTAACTTTGATGGTTTTGATAGTGTAGAGATAAGAATTCACGGGAAATAATCAGGGGATTTTTGTTCTGGTTCTTAGTCTGCCACTAACCAGATATGTAATCTTGGATATGACAAATAAAATCTACCATATTCAGGTCTAGGTTAAACAGGAGGATAAACCTTGTTGTATATTTAGGAAGGCATAAGAAAAAAATATTTTAAATTCTATGAGAATGAAAGTAATTTTTTTTTTCACTTTATACATTTAGACTTTTTTGATCTGTGAAAGTAATTGGCTTGACTACCACAAAACTGTATATATTTTTAAAGTGGTTATTTTTAGCCCCTCTAAACCTGAAGAAAATTATTTTACTTCCCTACCTGCCCCTCCAAAAGAGAACTGAAAAGCCAAATATAAGCATCAGGTGACTCCATCAGCTAAGTGAGAATGTTTTGGAGCTAGACTAGACTAGAATGAACAATTACTATTCAAAGTCTATGGGTTTGTACTGTACTATTTGGATTTACTGTGAACCCTGTCTAAAACAACAATACCAAATAATTTAGGAGTATGTGGTAGTTAACTTGACTAGTCCATGGTGTCCAGTTGTTTGGCAAAATATCAGTATAAATGTTGTTGTGAAAGTATTTTTTAGATATGATTAACATTTAAATCTATAAAATTTGAGTAAAGTATATTACCCTCCACAATGTAAGCAGCCCTCATTCAATTAGTTGAAGGCCTTAAGAGTGAAGACAGGTTTTCTGAAGGAGAAGAATTCTTCCTCAGTACTAACAGAAATTCTGATTGTATTTTCAGCCTATATATTGAGATATATAAGCCAATTTCTTAAAATCTCTTTCTTTCTAATATGAATAAGGAAAGATCTGAGACATAGATTGATAGATAGATATCTTATTATATATTTGAGAAATGTAACATATATGGAATTTTGGGGAGGGGTAAAAGTGTGAGGCCTGGTTTCTGTCATTGAGAAACATAATAAATTGACCAGGCAAAATACTACATATTTTAAAAAATAGAGAAACTATTTTCAATGCTGCTTGACCTATTGGAGTCATCTGATTGAGCTCCATGTTCTTGAATACCCTCTGAATTGGTCTCAGATTCTGAACAACCCAAATAATTTTCCCTGGCAGGGAGTACATTTTTAGCATAGGTCCAAAAGTCAGAGAAAAGTCAAGTAGATATAAAGAAGACCTAAACCTGACTAGCAGTATAAACTCAACTACTGACTCCATGAGAACACTGACCTGTTTCTATCATTATAGTTTGGCTCTTTTAAAAATTTCATATGAGGGTTGATGTCAGCAAGATGTTGGAAGAGGAATTCCCTCTGTCTCCTTCCTTAATGAGATACTGAATTAACAACAATACATGGCCTAACTCCCTTTCTGAGAAGTTCAATAACCAGTTAAGAAGCTCTTGCACCCCAGGTAAGAAAGAAACCAGCCATATCAAAGCTGATAGAAAAATGTGAGGCACCTACTCTCCAGAGCCCTCCTCAGCACAGCATAGTGTGTTTGGAGCCAAACTTTTAACTCTCAACTTCTTCCTTGAGTGGGAAAATAAATACTGAACCATACATCCAACATTCTAGAACCTCAAGGGACTGTACAAGGTATTGTTTTTGTTTTAGCTGTCTGAGAAAGATGTTGGAACTGGCATACTCTAGATGCCTAAGGACTACTGAGAACAAAATAAGGAGACAGGCTTGCTTTCAGCTTGCTGCTGGTCTAGAGGACCCAGGGTACAACAGAGGTTGATGTAACTTGGATGTTTCTCTCTTGAGTGGGGAAGAAAAAGAGTAGGAGCATGCATCTAACATTCTAGGTTTGAGGTATCTGCTTAGGGACTGGTTTTAGTCTGGTCCAAATCTGAGACATAACAGGAAAAAAGTTCCAAGCTGGGGGCTGCTGAGAACAAAGGCAACAGTTTGGATGAGGAAGCATGCAACTTCCAGAATCCCTCAACTCTATCACAATGCAGAATAATCAGGAGAAACCCTCAGCTCCTGGCTTATCCTGAGGGAGTAAAAGAACTAGAATATATGTTTAACTTTCCAGATTTTCTAAAGGTTTCCCAAAGGATTAGTCTCTGTCTTGCTTGTCTGAGAGTGCTGATGGTACCCAGCACACTTTACTGGCTACAGACCTCTAAGAACAAAAAAGAGGTGGATGGTTTCTCGTGGCCTGCAACTGCACCATACAAACTGCAGTACTACAAATAACACCAAAGGAAACAAGAGATCATGATCTCCTAAAAAAAATGGCAAGAAAAACATCTCTATAGCTAAAAATATACACACACAAGTCCAGAGAAGACACATCCACAGAAAAAGTGTGTGTGGCTTCTAGAATTTCTAGCCAGGCTGATCATTGAAGGTATTTCTCAGTATAAAGCCAGGCAATAAAGACTGGGAGGAGTGGGTGTATCTTCAAATGCACAATTACCAATGCAAAGCTACAAGAAACTTAAATAAACAGGAAAACAGCCCAATCAAATGAACAAAATAAATCTCCAGAACTATCCTTAAAGAAATTTTAGTGTACAAACTAATTGACAAATAATTCAAAATAAATATCATGAATATGCTCAACATTCTGATGAAAAATGCATTAAAAAAACAAGAATTTCAACAAAGAAGTATAATATGTATCAAATACCCAAACTGAAATTCTAGAGCTGAAGAATACAAATAGTGAATAGAAAATTTTTCTAGAGGAATTTGGCAGCAGACTTGACTAAGCAGAAGAATCAGCAAAACATCTTATTTCAAATCATATAGTCATAGGATCAAAAAGAAAAAAGAATGAAGAGTGAAGAAAGCTTAAGGGACTTGTAGGTCAACATCAAGTGGATGTATTATGGAATTCCCAGAAGGAGAAGAGAGAGAATGAGGCAGAATGTTTATCTGAAGAAATAAGGTCAAAACCATCCTAAATCAGGGGAGGGAAACAAATATTTGGGTTGAAGAAATCCAACAGCTTCCAAATAGAATAAACATAAATGTACCTACACTGGAAAATATTATATTGTAACTCTCAAATATAAAAAAGCAATGAGAGAATTTTGGTAAAGAGCAAAATTCTTCATCATATACTAGGGAACTTCCATTAGAGTATCTGTAAATTTCTCAGCAGAAACATTGTGGGCCAAAGAGGAGTGGTAAGATATATCAAAATGCTGAAAAAAAAAATAAGCGTCAAGAATATTGCATCCTGTAAAACTGCCCTTCAAAAAAAAAAGAGTAATAAAAACTTTCCAAGAAATGTGAACACTGAGAAAGTTCATCACCATTATACTGGCCTTACAAGACATGCTAAAGTCCTTCAAGTCAAAAAGAATGCTAGATAATGATACAAATGCATATGAAAGTATAAAAGTCGGTAGTAAAGATAAATATATACACAAATAGAGAATATGGTAATGGTGTAATGGTGGTGGATATCTAACTTTAAATTCTAGTATACAGTTTAAAAGACAAAAAGATAAAAATGAAAATAATTATAAAATATGTTAATGGATAAACAATATAAAATATATAATTTTTACATCAGTAACATAAAGAGGGAGCAGAGAAGTAAAGAGTAGAGTTTATGTATGTGATTATAATTAGTTTGTTATAAGCTGATACCATATCACTATACTATAAAATGCTTAATATAAGTCCCATGGTAACCACAAATAAAACACCTAATAAAAGTATACAAAATAAAATAAGAAATTAGTCATAGCATGGTATCATAAATAACCAATGAAACATAAATTCATACAGTAAGAGAGAAAAATAGGGACAAAAATGCTACAAGACAAGCAGAAAACAATTGGGAAAATGGCATTTCCTATCAGTAACTACTTGAAATGTAAATGCACTAAAATCTCCAGTCAAAATATATGGAGTGACTGAATGGATAAACAAAATAAAGAAACAAAGAAAAACAAGAACCAATTAAATGCTGTCCACAAGAAATTCACTTTAGACTTAAGGACACACATAGGCTGAAAGTAAAATGATGAAAAAAGATATTCTATGAATATGGTACCCAGAAGAGAACAGGGATGGCATATTTATACCAAGCAAAATATATGTCAAAAGCTGTCACAAGAGAGAAAGACATATAATAATGAATAGTCAATTTTCCAGGAAAACATAATAATTATAAATTTAAATGTAACTAATATCAGAGCTCCATGTATGAGAGCACCCAATACATGAATCAAACATAACTGAAGGGAGAAACAGAAAGCAATGCAATAATTGTAGGAGATTTCACTTTAAATTATGAATAAAACAGCCAGACAGAAGATCAATCAGTGTATAAAGGAACTGAACAACACCATATAACACATGGGCCTAACAGGCATATAGAACATTCTATCCAATAGAAGCAAAATAAGCATTTTTCTTGAGCACAAAGGGAAAATTTCCTAAGATATATACCATGTTAGACCACAAAACAAGTTTTAACAAATTTAAGAAAGTTGAAATCACACCAAATGTCTTTTCCAATGACAGTGGAATGCAACTAAAAATCAATAACAGAAGAAACGTTGAAAAAATCACAAATATGGGCAAATTAAATAACACAATCTTGAAAAGCAATATATCAATACAGAAATCAAGAAAGTAATTAGAAAATATATTGGGACAAACAAAAACAGCATACCAAAAGTTATACAATGCAGCAAAAACAGTACTAAGAGGCGATTTGATAGTGATAAATGCCAAGGTTAAAAAAGAAACAAGATCTCAAATTTACAACCTCACTTACTCTCAAATAGCTAGAAAAAGAACAAACTAAGGCCAAA
The DNA here is from genome assembly GCF_011762595.2 of Tursiops truncatus. Lineage (NCBI taxonomy): Eukaryota > Metazoa > Chordata > Mammalia > Artiodactyla > Delphinidae > Tursiops > Tursiops truncatus. The sequence goes on from NC_047055.1 coordinate 53,731,395, forward strand.
GTAGGTAGAAGGAAGGAAATAAATGAGATAGAAATAGAAATACAAAAAACAAAACAAAACTGAATTTTAAAAATAATCAATGAAATTGACAAATCCTTAGTTAGACTAAGAAAAAGAGATAAAATGCAAATAAATAAAATCAGAAATGGAAGAGAAAATATAAGAAATAATGCTACATGGCACAGGGATATCGGCTCGATGCTTTGTGACTGCCTAGAGGGGTGGGATAAGGAGGGTGGAAGGGAGGGAGACGCAAGAGGGAAGAGATATGGGAACATATGTATATGTATAACTGATTCACTTTGTTATAAAGCAGAAACTAACATACCATTGTAAAGCAATTATACCCCAATAAAGATGTTAAAAAAAGAAAGAAATAATGCTACGGAAATACATAGGATCATAAGAGAGTACTATGAAAACTTATATGCCAACAAATTAGATAACCTAGAAAAAAATGGATACATTCCTAGAATCATACAACCTAGTAACACTGAATCATGAAGAAACAGAAAATCTGAACAGACCTATGACTAATAAGGTGATTAAATCAGTAATCAAAATCATTCCAACAAATAAAATCTCAAGATCAGAGGGATCCAATTGTAAATGCAATCAAACATTTAAGGAAGAATTAATGCCAATCCTTCTCAAACTCTTCCAAAACGTTGAAGAGAAGAGAACACTTCTAAACTCATTTTATCTGTCCAGCATTACCCTGATACCAAAGCCAGGCCAAAACACTACAAAAAAAAAAAAAGAAGAAAAGAAAAGAAAACTAGGCCAGTATCCCTGATGAATATAGAAGCAAAGATATTAAACTAAATACTAGCAATCCAAATCAAACAGTACATTGAAAGACACCATGATCAGATGGAATTTATGTATGTGATGAAAGGTTGGTTCAATATATGAAGATAAATCAATGTGCTACGCCATACCAAGAAAATAAAGAATAAAATCACATGATCACCCCAATCTATGTAGAAAAATAAGGTGACAAAATTCATGACAAAAACACAGAGAAAACTAGGAATAGAAGAAAATTATCTCAATGTAATAAAGGCCATATATAACAAGCCCACAGCTAACATCATACCCATCAGTGAAAAAAATCTAAGATCAAGATCAAGGTTAGGATGCCCACTCTCACTACCTCTACTCAAAATATTACTGGAAATCTTAGAGAGATTAGGAAAGAAAAAGAAATTAAAGGCATCAGAATTAGAAAGGAAAAGTTAAAATTATTCCTATTAAGGGAAGACATGGACTTCTAATATAACAACCTAGAAACAACATAAAGTGTCAATCAAATCTATCAAAAGTAAAAAGAATAAATAATAGTATAGTAATTCATTGTAATTTATGTGTGTGTGTGCATGTGTGTGTATTTAAAGGCAGACCAAAAAACTGGAGCTACTTGCAATGATACAGTGACATGGATGAATCCCCCAAAAAACTGAGCAAGCAACTAAGAAACAGAATAATTATATTGTATTATTCTATTTATATAAAATTCAGAAAGAGGTAAAACTAAACTATATCATTTTAAGGTACTTACAGGTGATAAAATTCTAAAGAAAAGCAAGGAAATAATTATCACTTCACTTTGAGGTGTATGTGTGTGTTTTGTGTGTGTGTGTGTGTAAATTTTGCCAGAAATATGGTGGGTAAATTACCATAGCAGTGAGGGTTTCAATACACAGCTTTCACTAATTGCTTAAAGAAATAAGCAAAAAATAATGATACAGAATATTTGAGTAACATATATAGCAAGAATGATCAAATACATACATAGAACACTGTACCAAACAATTAAAGATTATGCATTCTTTACAAGTAAACAGACATTTATGGAAATCAACAATATAATATAAAATAGAGCAGGTCTCAACAGTTTTAAAGTATTCTTTTTATACAGATAATAATCTCTGAGTGTAATGTCATTCATTTTAAAATAACTAAAAGGCTACTAACAAAAATCATCAATTGAAAATTTAAAAAAACACATTTCTACATGATTCATGGAATCAAAAATGAAATCCCAATAGAGAATAGAAACTATTTAGAATTGAGGGAAAAAAATTACATATCAATACTATGTGATACATTTAAAGCATAAAAAGTGAGATGTTTATAGCATTAAAATTTAAATTTCAAAAATTCCTACAGACATTTTTAAAAAATGAAGTCTCTTCTAAAATTATAAATTGAAGGCCAAAGAGCCAAGTATGGACAAATACCCCTAAAGAAGTAAAAGCGGAAAATTTTCCCTACTAGAAATTATGATTTATTGCAAAATAATTGGAATTAAGACTGTGTGGTATGGTTATAAGGATAGAACACTAATGAAACATTAAGGAGTTAATAAACAAATCTCTACAAATATGAATGCAAGATATTTTACAGCAGTGTCATTAGAAATCAGTTAATTGTCATGGAACAATTTTTTACTCAGAAGCCAAAAACAAGCAAAATACACCATATGCACCATATACAAAAATTAACTTCCAATATAGTGAAGATTTAAATATGAAAGGCAATTTAAAAAAAAAATTCAGAAGACGTAAATGGAGATGTCATTCTGATCTTTATTTAAGATACACATTCAAAAAAAATTATACACTTATGGGGCAAAACAAACTAGTAATTCATCCTTGCTGAATTTGTGGACTTTTGATCATCAAAAGACATTATAGAGTTTTCACTTTGGAAGTGGATATTTCTAACACAAAATAAACAATAAAAGATTAGTGTTCATAATATATTAAGAAGTCCATACATATAAACAAGAAAATGTCAAATAACCTGACTGAAAAGTAGGCAAAGGATACAAACATGTGTGAAAAGGAATTTCATAGACAAGAAAATCTGAGTAACGATAGCATGTAAAGAACATCTGATTAGTAATCAAGAAGTTAAAACCATGGTGTAATGATACATTTACAACCAAATTTAAAGAAGAAATATTCGAACTGAAGTATGTCATAATGCACCTTAGGGAAAAACTAAGGCAGATTTTCAATCTCCATATATATTTTTTCCAAGTATTGACCTGACTGAGAAGTTGCTATTTCTCTTTCCCCAGCTCCCTAGTCACAATCACCAGTCTCCAGTTTAGCAAACAGGCAGCTTTCTCTGCTATCCAGAATGTTATTATACTACAGCAGACTCTAAAAATGTGAGGCATCAAACAAGGGAATAATTTGAATATGCAAAGTTTCTGAGAAAGATTGTTGTGACAGCAAACTAAAAGGATCTGTAAGGAATCTTGATCTTATTTCAATGGAGAAAAAAAAAGTCAAAGATCTTTGTCTCAATAAATAAACCAATCAATCACTCTATCAGTCGTCTATTTATCTACACAACTACCTACCAATCTTTAAATGTGAAATGACTAATGATGAATCTTAAGGTTTATTCGAATTAAAAAAATGAAATCACACTTTTACTGACAATAGAGTCTGATTTGACGGATTGCTTACAGTGAGGATTGCTTTTGCCAATTAGGCTATATAGAAGATATTTTTTTGCAATTTGTATGATCTAAAAGCTATAATTAGATCCAAGGTTTGATGAAAATATATTTAAAGTACTTTTATAATATGCTGGAATAAGGCACTTTTATAATATGCTGGAAATTACATACTTTTGCAACCCTTTATATTGAGTGAAAATATTTGAACGCATAAAAAGTTTTCTACTCCAAATTCCAATGGATATGTGTGAGGGCGTCCCTCATCAACATGGAGCTCTCTGACACCAGTTGGGTGTCTTAAAATTCAACTCAATTCTGACAATATCTATCCTGAGATATTATTAGATTCCATTGTTTAAAACCTCAGTCCTATATAACTGCCTCTGCCCCCTGCCTCACTACAGACCCAGTCATAAGCCTCGGTTATCATGTGTGCTTCTGATAAATGACTATAAATCAGTTTCCCACAACGCCCTCCTTGAGTTTGATTAATTTACTAGAGCAGCTCAAAGAACTCAGGAAACCCATTTACTTACTAGATTACTAGTTTATTACAAAGGATATTAAAGGATACAAATCAACAACCAGATGAAGAGATACGTATGGCGAGGTCCTGAGCAAAGGAGCTTCTGTCCCTTTGGAGTTTGGGTTCCCACATTTTGGCACATGGAAGCATTCTGGTTAACCAACCTGGAAGCTCTCCAAACCCCGCCTTTCATGGCTGGTGATTGATTAAACCTCTAGCTCCTTTTCCCTCCCCAGAAACCAGTGAGTGGGATTGAAAGTTCCCACTTTTATAGATGGTTTTCCTGGCAACCAGCTCTCATTCTTATGCACTTTTCAAAAATCACTTCATTAACAAAAACCTAGTTAGGGTGGAAAGGGGTTTGTTATAAATAACAAGAAATCTATTTAGCCTATATGCCTCTGAAGCAATTTTAGAAACTGAGGATAAGAGACCAAATATTATTTAAAAATATGTTCCCATTGCTCTTATCACTCAGGGAATGCCAAGGGTTTGTGATGCCAAGCTGTGATCCAGGAACCCTGGATGGAGACCAAAATATATATGAGAAATATACTTTGATTATCTGAAGGACAAAATATATATTTCTTATAAGTCACAATATTGCAATGCTAATTGAAACATATATTAAGAAGGCAGAGATTCCACAATTATTTTAGGAGTATTCAAGAAAAAAAATGTTTAAAGATTGCTGCTCTAGAAAGAAGCACATGTCCAATAAAATTGTGCACGCAATGTTCATAGCATCATTGCTTGTATTAGAAATAAATATGGAAACAAGCTGAGTAAGTTAGGCAATTAATAGATTCATGGTGGAATTTTCATATAGTAGAAAACCATAGAGAAGTGAAAATAAATTAAATATAATTATACCAAGAACTTGGATGAATGCATTTTATAGACATTGTTGAACAAAAGAGCAAGTTATACAAAAATAAATATAGCATTTTTCCCGTTATATTGAATATTGAAAACATGGAAAATTAAAGTATGGTTGATGGATATATAATACCAATAAGGAAAATAAAGGTTTTATACATGCTTATTTCAGGATAGTTGTTCTATTCAGGAATACTGAGAAAAATGAAATGCATGAGGGCAAGCATAGGTCTTCAAAGCTATTAATAATCATCAAATTTTTAAAATTAGTATAATAGTTTAATGATCATTGGCTTTATAATAATTTTTAAACTGTATGGAAATCACATAGGATTTTATGTGTCACACACACACACACACACATAAAAAGAAAACCTTCTAGAAAAAATTACCCCTTGAAAATTTTACCCAAAGATACCTAAAGTATATGTACATATATACTATGGTTATTTTGGGAAGAAATTTTATTATTTAACCTTTTTTTGAAATTCTGTTATTTTAAATCTGAAGGCACAGTCTAAATCATGTTTTTAAGTACATTTATTTGGAAGAATCATGGGTTGCTCAAATTCCTATATTTGGTTTGATGCTGAAAAACAAGTGGGAGCAGATGCAATTTGTATCTGTGGGGAAACTGGCCAGAAATAGTAAGCAAAACATGTTTAAGTTCAACATTCTGTGGGGAAAGGAAGTGCCAAAATAATTCTGTCACATGGCTCCCAATTTTAAAACATGATGCAATATGAGTATTCACTAGGAAGGATAGGACCTATCAACCTGAACATTATTTACCTTGTGAGCCAGATATTTTTTTTATTTTGGGAGGATGTCCTGTGCAGTGTAGGATCTTCAGGATTTTTAGCAGCATCCATGGCCTGTACCCACTACATGCAAGTAACATCACCACACCCAGTTAACACTTGTCCTCTGGGGAAAGAAGGTTAAAGTCACTACAGTTGAAAACCACTGATGTAGGGTGAGGTAAATAGCAGAATATATATATGTTAAAAAGTGCTATGTCTCTTAGTAACTCCACAGATAAATTATTGCTATTATATGTGTGTATATATATATATATATATATATATATAAAATCAAATTACTGAGGGACAGAGATACCACTTTGACTTTGTCAACCTAAATAAAGAGGTAAACTGAGGAAAGCTTGAATTATCAGAAAATGAGTTTATTCAGGAATAGAAGAGAAATTGCAATTCAGGAAACACCAAATGTAGCAAGCTACACGCAAGTCTGTTGAAGGTTTGGGGTGGGCTGTGTTTATGGGCAAGTAGTGCAAAAGGGGGGAAGTACAACCAGACTCCGGTCAGGTTATTGGTTTGAGGATAGGGAGAGATTCTTGGTGGATGTTCATTGGTCAGGAGATGTTTCAGTCTTCTGTAAATCAGTCATTTAGTGGAAATCATTCTCTCAGTTCTTCTTCAGTTTTGTTCTCCTGATGGTGATTACTCAAGATTCTTCATTTCACATCCTCCAGTTTCATTTTAAATTGAAATCCTTTCACAGCTTCTTAAAGAAACATATGAGTCATGATTCTTCCAGATGAAAAGACAAAGTATAAAATAACTGTTGTATGAAATAAAATCAATATGGATTGACCGAAATGTAAAGCCTAGTACTATGAAACATCTGAAAGGAAACATACAAAAGTTTTGTGAACTTGAGTTAGGATAACAGAGCTTAGTCAGACACCTATGATATTGTGATATAATTAGAAATATATATTTGCTCTTCATTCCTGATTCCTGGCACAAAAGCTTCTAAAACTCACAATTTCCTGAGTGACAGGAGTGATAGGAATATATTTTAATATGATATGTTGTTTTAGTTCCTGGATTCTGACAGAAGAGCTTCTAGACCCTTGGAAAATCTGGAGTGGTAAGTGTCTTTTTGTATGATAATTAGGTAACTCTAGGTGGACTCCTAGATAGATTCAGGATGGGACCTGATTGCCAAAGGAGCCAACTTTGTTGATTCTAGGGTTGGAACTTTCAGAGCCACCTCCCAAGTTCCAGAGAGAGGAAAGGGGTTAGAGATGGAGTTTATTGCCAGTGGCCAACGATTTAATCAATCATGTTAACATAACGTAAACTTCATAAAATCCCTAAACAATAGGGTTTGGAAAGCCCTATTTATAGGTTTATAGGTGAGGTATGGAGGTATATAAGAAAATGAATAACAACTAGTTTTATCCACTTTTTCCCTCAGATAAAGTATAAATTTTCTTAAATTGTATTCCTTCTTTATTACAATTATTCAGCAAGAATATAAAACAGTTTTGCTTTTAATATTAATTGATAAGTCTAATAAAAAAATCTCCATTATCTCCCTTGAACATGTATTTAAGACCATATTATCTCATGCAAATATTATGTTTCTGACACTAAGAAAAATATGGTACTTATATTACATATGCATTAAATATTCTCCACAAGGTCAGTCTGAGGGTTCATAGCAATGATAAATCATTCCTGGGACTAGTTATCCCATTAGCATGAATTTTAAATGTCATAGACTACTAAAGGAGACACATTTAATAAACAGATCTCCACCAAATGATTTTTGATTTGTGGATTAGCATGTTAAAATAACCAAATTGGGCTTAAACTTTCCTGAAATTCTATACCACTTTGAGTCATCGTGTTTTCTAATTGTAAAAGTGGTATGCATCAGGTTAAGTTAATCATTACTTTCTGCCTTACAACTAAAAATGTAAAACTAAAAGTTATAATAAGTAGCCTCCTATGATATTGAATATCAGAAATTGATAGATATGTTTTTAGCCATAAATGGCATATGATTTTTAGCCACTGAACTAGATTTTAACTTTTACTTTAAAGTACCATGTTACTATGAATATAATTTGGACCAAAGTCTTTATATCATTCTGAAACAAGAGGGGAGGGTGTAGGGCACAACCTTTAAAAGAATGACATAGCCATAGTACATGACAAAAACTAGTGAGAACCAACCAAGTCCAAGATGGCAGAAGATTCAACTTCCAGTAGACCTTGAGCTTCATCACTCGCTCATTGTAATACATTAGCATAAGCTAAATGACACAGCCACCAGCACCATGACAGTTTTGAGGTCAATCATATAAGGTCCAAAAGTGGGCAGTGACCCAATCCCTGGAAATACCTCCCTTTCCCAAAATAGTTGGAATAATCCTCCTACTTATTAGCCTATGAAATTATCCAGCCCCTAAAAACTAACCACGCCATATTTTGAGGCCTCTTGCTTCTTGCCTTCCAAGATGACCCACACTCTGTCTGTGGAGTGTGTTTCTCTCAAGGCCTCTTGCCCTCCGAGATGGCCCACACTCTGTCCGTGGAGTGTGTTGTCTCTAAATAAATCCACTTCTTACCTATCACTTCGTCTCTGAATTCTTTTGCAACAAAGAAAGAACCTTAAATTCACTGGCAATAATTCTAGTTAAGAGATGATCTTGTTATAATAAAACATTAATAATATTAAAAGTTAGTATATGAACTGAGCTTCCAAATTAGATTGAATAAGAACAAATACTGATTTCTTAATATTGTATTGATCCATAAGAAGAGCATCTCATAATTATATAGCAAGTTATGGTTTTCAAAGTACATAGAGGACCTCCATAGTAATTATGTTCTTTGCACTATAGAGGAGCAAAATTTGCCACCCCAATATATTTCTTTGGAATGTGGATTATTTCGAGCTGAAAACAATCAAGGCTGTAAAGATTCAGGAAGAAATTTTGACCGTCCCCCTAACTGCCTAAAATAATATAGATAGAGGATGTGTTCCAGGATGGGAACTATCACCATAGATAACTGTAGTTAGTATGCGCTAATTGTGTAAACATGAAGGAAACCAGCAAAGTCTGTTTGTTAAAATTCCTGTGGCCCATTGTCTCTTCACGAGCCAAGAAACCTTTGTTTACTAAATATTTGCATTTCCATCTTCTTGTGAATTGCCTTCTTTAACTTTGAAGTCCCAAACTACTTCCCCAGCATCCTCTTTTGTCCTCAGCTAAAGATGGCATTTATTGTGAAGTTTCAGCCATTTTGGTGAGTTCTTTAGTTTTCCTGGGTCTCTCTAATGTATACATGTTATTAAACTTTAGTTTGATTTTCTTCTGTTAATCTGTCTCATGTCAATTTAATTGTTAGACCAGCCACAAGAACCTAGAAGGGTAGAGCAAAATTTCTTCCTCTCTGACAGCTTTTACTAGTTGTTTAAATTAATTTATTAAAACAACGAGCTTTATTTTTATCTGGTAGCTGTAGCTTGAATCCTTCCATACAGAAGATAATTGTGAGTATAGAGTAAATGAAATACTTGGTAGAAATATACTGTTTTGAAACATAATTTTCCCATATAATATTCAGTTTCAATTTTCAAAAGCATTCACTAAAATACCATAAAATAGTTAATCCTCAGAGAACACAAGAAATTGTAAAAATTATATTTCAAGTATATTGGTTGTTTTCTTTTCCAATAATTTTTTGAGGTATTGTATTAAATCTCTTGAAATAATTCTCATGTCAATTTAGGGTTTTTCTGTCTTATAAGCTCACTAATTAAACTTCATTAAGTTTTCAAGGAAATTAAGTTATATTTTAAATTTACCTATGTGTCAAGTAAGACAACAAAACTCAAATATCTGAATCAAATAAATCAAGTAGATGTTATCAAGGACAGATATGAGAAGTCAGAAGTCAGCATTTATAACTTGGTATCACACCCTGTTCTAATTTGTATGAAAATTGAAAATTGTTCCAATTAATATTTGTACTCAGTACAACATTTATATCTATAGCTTCACCTAAAGTTTTAAAATAAGTAAGAAAAAGAAAACTTGAATTATTATTTTTGAACACAAGTTTCCAATGACAACTGTAAAACATGAGTACAATTTATTTTAAAATTAATATTTTAATCCCTCCTGAAATTATTAGAAATAATATTTCCAATTGCCCTTTTGTGGTTATATTGCTTATTTGTAAGATATTAGAAATAATTGTTATAAAGGATATTAATAGTTGACAACAGGCAGGTTAGGTTACGTTAATTTTCAATTGTAAATTCAGAATAAGAACTAAAGAAAATGATTAAATCACCTTTTTTCCTCATTGAATGAGACCATATATAATCAACAAATTTGCTTAGTAGTACCAATTTCAAGGTATCAAATTGATATAATATCCCTTTTGTGCCTTTCTAAAAACCCAAAAGAAATCTTAATATAACTTTAAAAAAGGACTTGTGCATACTTCCAAAGAATAACTAAAATTAAACCAATTTCCAAATTCATCCTACATGCTCTAATATATAGCAAAAAGCAGCAGTGGTAACACATCAAGTTGCTGTTTACAATGTCAGTTGTAAAATATTGCAACTCAAAACGACAGAAATATTTTGTATGGATTAATGACCAAAAATACATGGGAGATAAAAAGAAAAAAATACTAAAATTGAGATTAATATATGCCTTATAATAATATTACTTTAAATCTGAAGGCAAGATATAATATGTAAAATATCCTTATTTAAAAAAAGGTTTTGGGCTTCCCTGGTGGCACAGTGGTTGAGAGTCCGCCTGCCGATGCAGGGGACACGGGTTCGTGCCCTGGGAAGATCCCACATGCTGTGGAGCGGCTGGGCCCGTGAGCCATGGCCGCTGAGCCTGCGCGTCCGGAGCCTGTGCTCCGCAACGGGAGGGGCCCCAGCAGTGAGAGGCCCGCGTACCGGAAAAAAAAAAGTTTTTATTTTATTTGCCTATAGAGCTCTTAATTTTTTAAAGTCAGCTGCATTTTGAAAAGTAATAGTCACTATGGAAATTATTATTAGCTGCTTTTATTCTAAGGGAAACCAATATAAATTGAATTTGTACAGAGGAGACAGTTTTTGTATTGGCACATAATTAACACTAGTCCATCTCTGAGACAATATATTTTCTTCTGAAATCATTTTCGATGTTATGTAACTTGCCTTTGTTTATTTTTTATATCATCAAAGCTATTTCTAGTTCTCATTAAAAGTTTGCCAAGGTTTTGATTGTCAATATTTTAATTCTGAAAGGTCACACTCATGACTGGTGGTCAATCTTTCCTTCAGTTTTTCCCTAGTATTCTAAAAGTTGGATATGAGCCAAGTCAGCAGCATCTCTCTGTGCTTTTGCAGTGGTAAGACATAGTGTGAGGTTTAAATATCTTTTCTTTTCTGTATAGAAAGTCATTCTGAAGCGAGAGGGAAAAGTGATAAAGAGTACTAATACAAATATTGATAGAGTTCTAGTCATTCTTTGTTCTTTTTCATCTTAAATTTTGATTGCCTTGTAAGGTTCCTTTGATATTTCCAATAAATTTCCCTTTGTGCCTAATTTTGTTTTCTGTCACTTGCAATCATAGTTCTTGGAAATAGAACAGAAAACCTTAGATGGCACCATAATTAAAATATCTTCTGATGTGTTCATTCAAAAAATGATTGTTAAAACAGGATAACTATTCCTCTGACTAGGCCTACCCTATAACTTTATATTAGCATATTAAACACGCTGTCAGCACCATTATTAAAAACCTCTTAATTGGATGGAAATCCCTCAATCTTTCCTAGGTAAGTCAAAAACAAAAATGTGCTAATTGAAGGAAAAACTGACCCAGTTAGGCAAGTTGCTCACACCAAATAGAACAACAGTCATCTAGTAAATAAGGTTGCAGCTCAACAAAAAACTATAAAGATTGATGTGGGAAGATGGACAGTTACCAGAAAAAAGGTTTGCTCCCCTTAAAGAAAGGTTGGGGGTAGGAGGCTAGGTGATAAAATAATATCTGTCTACTTGAGTCCTGTAATATCATTTGAAGATGAAATATGAGATTCATATGGTAGAGATGTCTCAAAGCAAAACCAGAGCTGGAAAGTAGTTAAAATGGTAAAAACAGATATTTTTCATGACTATTGCAATAGGGGAAAAGGGACCTCAGAATAGAACCAGTCTCAGTTCCAAATACAACATCAACAAATGGGAATTTATAGTTAATGAACAGGGTGGGAGTTGGTGAATCATAAATAACTAATAGTAAACATTAGGGGTAAGGGTGGATTCTGGCTAAACCAATCTAACAAGCTTCTTACTGAAGGCAGGCCAGGGTGATTAGACATCACCTGGAGGATGATAGAGGAAAAGGAAACTGATTAGATATTGAAGCTGATCAAATATGGAGGATGGGGGATTCTGGCTAAAAAACTTTAACAGAATTTTTACTAAAATTGGATAATGCATGGATGAACATGGAAGTCCAAAAGTCCAAAAGTTGAGGCCTACTTGAAAAAGAGTTCAGAGAAGCCTGAGTACAGTCTGGTTGAGGAGAGAAAATACATTTTGTCAGATATATTTGTTCCAAAAGCCTAAGAGTAGTCAATCAAGGAGTCTTCAACATAAACACCTATATTGCTTTCATAATTGTGTTCCCAACTACTATCTTAGACAACCTATAAAATAAAAAGCTATAAGTAAATTAAAAAAAAAAAAACTACTATTTCTCCACCAAACCAAAATAAAGCAAACAAATGAGCAAATAAAAACTCCACTTAACTCTACCAAAGAAAGCTGTTTTTAAAATTTGCTAAAAAGTATTATTTCTTTAAATCTTCTCTTGAGTAACAAGAAGCAAGTAGGACAGATGAGTAGGATCGCTCCTACAAAATGCTTTCCAACTTTTATTCTAAAGCAAAGGCTCAAAAACAAATCCAATGATGCAATTAGTCAGATTCTGAGTGAGAGAACATAACTATAGACTGACCCAATTTTGTTTTTTTCTTTTCCCTCTGTAGTTATGATTTTGTAATGACAACTTATCACAGGTAGAATAAAATGTTTTGAATTTTTCTGCCATGCACACACTCTTAATGCTTTAATTCTTTTAGTGAGTTCTAAAGGTTTCTCATAACAGACAAGAGAACAAAAGTTTTGTACATCTTTACATCTGAGAACAATGAGAAAGCTAACGAAGCATTTCTATAAAAAAAAACAACAGCACTTTAAAGCATAATATCCTGGATTCCCATGAATGTAAAAAGCATATGTCACAGATTTCCAGTATCTTGAAAGTGTTTCATAATTACTGGAAAAGTGTAACATTAACTTTTAGGCCTAATGGCAAATTTTCATATGCCTAATGCTGTTCATGACATTAGATACAGAGTAAACAGACACACTTGCAGATTAATTAATGCATCACTTAAAATTATCTTTGCAAAGACAAAGTGAGACATAATAAACCTTAATGCACCTATCAGATTATATATATCTGATTACAAGTTGCTCTTTAGATGTAAGGCTAAAGACTACAAGATGGCAGTGTCAAAGTATGGCACACTTAGACCATGAAATATTAATGAGAACTCATTGCACTTACCTCTTGACAACATCTAAATGGGAATCAGATTTCAGACCTTGAGTACTTGCAGCACATTCCTACTACAGAAAAAAAAAAATTGTCCAGTGAACTTTAAAAAATGTCAGCCAGAAGAGCTTTCAAATACATAATTTACTATTTTGTTGGCTGCTTATAAATGGATAATAATAAACTCCTGGCTGAATGCAAGCTCATAAATGCAGAATCAAAAATTGGAAGAACACCATAAGATGATAAATGTGCAACTTTATGGTACTAATTTTCCTCTAGGTAATTACAGTGAGAGCAAAGAAACATGTAGCTATAGTGTTAAAATGTGAATGGAAATTTTGACATTCTGCTTGTGCAGAGCAAGATTTTTATAGAGAAAATCTTTGGAAATATAAGCACCCATACCTCTGTAACAGTGCTAGATCAGCAATACTAAGATTGCTGCTTAAGTCGAATGGTCTTCAGTGGGTAATATAACTTCAAAGCTAATTTCATTACTACTTTCCTTCTTGATATATTCCTAAACTTCAGGTAGATCTATTGGCTGGTTATATTAATCAACAGCCATAAATATGGGGATATTTTCTTTATGTGCTTTGATAGAACCATTAACATTTTTGTCCACCATATTTATACATATGTATTTTTTAATGCAAAAACATATATGTATATATGATTCTTTGCTACAAAAGAACAGTATCACAAATAAATTTTAATTAAGTAATTTATTATACTACAAATAGTTTTTGTCCAAGATGATTTAAATAAATAGACACCTAGAACATTACAAAAATATTAAGATGTTAACTCAAAGTTTTATTAAAGTTAATTTCCATTGTGATGCCACTATGATAAAAGAAACAAGGACAGAAAGAATATTCATCCATTTTTATAAATTATTTATGAACTAATATTTACCTAATTGTACATAAAAGGAAATAAAGATAACGATATAAAGTAAATTTTATTTTAAATAAATCAATAACATTTAGAAATTATGGCGTTTGTCCTGACCTTAGACACAGCCCACAAATATCTGTGCACTTGCCATAATTGATCTCTAAGCGTTATCCATGATATTCAGACTCACCTGTCAAGTTACCTAGTGAAAATGTTCACTTGGATATCTAATGGACATCTCAAACTTAATACATGCAAAACTGAGCTCCTGGCTATCCTTCTAAATCTGCTCCTCTCTCTGGTTAATCCTTTCTCAGTAAATGGCAATGCCATTATTTTAGCTGCTCAGGAAAAATCCTTAAATTCATGTGCATTAGTTAGAAATTGAGCTAAGATACAAGAAACAGAGACCTAATTACATGGGTAGACATATAAGGGTTATTTTTCCAATGTAACAAATGTTTTTTAGATATGGGAAATTGCTATTATCTGTTTAAGGGTTTAAGATACGTTTTTTTACAATCACCTTGCCACATTCCAGGTGGAAAAGAGAAGAAAATGACAAGGGCAACAAGGTAAACATCTTAACTGAGCCAATTCCTTTTAAGGTGTTTTTTTTTTTAAAGTTGAAGTATAATTGAGTTATAATACTATATTAGTTTCAGGTATACAACATTGTGATTCAGTATTTTTTACAGATTATACTCCACTAAAATTTATTAGAAGATAATGGCTATAATTCCCTGTGCTATACAGTATATATTTTGCTTACTTATACATAGTATAAAGTGCTTTACCTGAAGATCCACCCCAAAATTTTAATCTTACATTTCCGTGGCCACCTCGATTCAAAAGAGAAGCTGGGAAATGTAATTCCTACTCTTCCTCCACTTCCCCCTCCTCATTCTACTTTTAACTTGAGAAGACTGACACATTCAATAAGGAAATTTTATTATTAAGGAAGAAGGGAGAAATGATAAGAAACTCATAGTCTCTTCTTTTTTATCATTGATGCTTTACTCTTATGCTGTATTTCCAGTCCATGAGAAAACCTTGTCATCTTTTCCATAAAAAAAGGAAGCATCCAAAACTGGACCATTTTTCACCACTTCAACTGCTACTGCTTCCTTCTAAACATTATATCACATCTATGTTATGCAAATAGCCTCTAATTTAGTCTTTATCTTGGCCACCACCCCTGCTATATTCTATTCTCTGCACTGAAGCCATATTGGTCGTTCCAAAAGAGTCTTGTCATACCTCTCTTCTGCTTAACATTTTCCAGTGAGTTTCTATCTCGCTCAAGGTAAAATTAAAAGTTCTTGCAGTCGTTTAAAAGGCAAATCAAAACTACAATGAGATATCATCTCACACCAGTCAGAATGGCCATCATCAAAAAATCTAGAAACAATAAATGCTGGAGAGGGTGTGGAGAAAGGGAACCCTCTTACACTGTTGGTGGGAATGTAAATTGATACAGCCACTGTGGAGAACAGTATGGAGGTTCCTTAAAAAACTACAAATAGAACTACCATATGACCCAGCAATTCCACTACTGGGCATATACCCTGAGAAAACCATAATTCAAAAAGAGTCATGTACCAAAATGTTCATTGCAGCTCTATTTACAATAGCCCAGAGACGGAAACAACCTAAGTGTCCATCATCGGATGAATGGATAAAGAAGATGTGGCACATATATACAATGGAATATTACTCAGCCATAAAAAGAAACGAAATTGAGCTATTTGTAATGAGGTGGATAGACCTAGAGTCTGTCATACAGAGTGAAGTAAGTCAGAAAGAGAGAGACAAATACCATATGCTAACACATATATATGGAATTTAAGAAAAAAAAATGTCATGAAAAACCTAGGGGTGAAACAGGAATAAAGACACAGACTTACTACTAGAGAATGGACTTGAGGCTATGGGGAGGGGGAAGTGTAAACGGTGACAAAGCGAGAGAGAGGCATGGACATATATACACTACCAAACGTAAGGTAGATAGCTAGTGGGAAGCAGCCGCATAGCACAGGGAGATCAGCTCGGTGCTTTGTGACCACCTGGAGGGGTGGGATAAGGAGGGTGGGAGGGAGGGAGACGCAAGCGGGAAGAGATATGGGAACATATGTATATATATAACTTATTCATTTTGTTGTGAAGCTGAAACTAACATACCATTGTAAAGCAATTATACTCCAATAAAGATGTTAAAATGAAAAAAAATAAAAATAAAGAGCCTCACCTAGGCCTAGATCCTAAAAAAAAAAAAAAAAAAAAAAAAAAAAGGCAATGTTGTCAGACCCCCTATCTTCAGCTCCTACTATTCTCTCACTTAAAAACTATGTTCTACCTTGACCTACCTTCTCATTATTTCTCGAACAAGACAGGAACATTCCTGTCTTTGCACTGGCTTTTCCCCTATACTTACCTTGTACCACCTCTATCTTCCCTCTATTTATACCTAACTTTTACCTCTCCTCATAAATTCTTTGTGCTAGTTCTCTGGCTATCTCTCTCTTCCTTTTTCTACTTTTCTATCTTTTCCCCATATAGCCTTTTCAAAAGCTTTTGTTGTTATTATTACCCCTACCCTCTACCCACTCTCTAGCTCTTCACCCAAATTTCCACAAGGCTAACTCCTTCACCTCTTTCAAGCCACTGAACACACTATTGAAAATTGAACATTGTAAGCCCCCACATTTCTGATGCCTCTTGCCCTATGATGCCCTGTCATTTTCCCCATACCACCTACCATCTTCTAATATTCTATATTGTTTACTTATAACTTAAGTTTATTGGCCCCTACCCATTTAGAATATGAGAACCATAGGTTTTTAAATATAATTTTATATAATTTTTAATATAATTCAGACCTAAACCCCCTTATATTTTTAGAAAAAATACATTTTCTCAATTTCTAGATTGACATGCCACATAATTGAATTCTCATAATAATTATTTATTCAAACAACATTACATCAACAACTCTGTTTCTGAACTTTCAATCAAATAACATAATTAGAAAGAGTAAGGGGTTTTACAGCATGTTTTAATATAATTTACATTTTTTAACATATTTATTGGAGTATAATTGCTTTACAACATAGTGTTAGTTTCTGCAGTATAAAAAACTGAATCTGTTATATGTATACATATATCCCCATAACCCCTGCCTCATGCGTCTCCCTCCCCCTTTCTGTAACCCACCCCTCTAGGTAGTCACAAAGCACAGAGCTGATCTCCCTGTGCCCTGCAGCTTCTTCCCACTAGCTATCCATTTTACATTTGGTAGTGGATATATGTCAATGCTACTCTCTCACTTCATCCCAGCTTACCCTTCACCCTCCCTGTATCCTCAAGTCCATTCTCTAGTAGGTCTGCATCTTTATTCCCACCTTGCCCCTAGGTTCCTCATGACCTTTTTTTTTTTTAGATTCCATATATATGTGTTAGCATATGGTATTTGTTTTTCTCTTTCTGACTTACTTCACTCTGTATGAGAGTCTCTGTGTCCATCCACCTCACTACAAATAACTCAGTTTCATTCCTTTTTATGGCTGAGTAATGTTCCATTGTATATATGTGCCGCATCTTCTTTATTCATTCGTCTGTCGATGGACACTTCGGTTGCTTCCATGTCCTGCCTATTGTAAATAGAGCTGCAATGAATATTTGGTACATGACTCTTTTTGAATTATGGTTTTCTCAGGGTATATGACCAGTAGTGGGATTGCTGGGTCGTATGGTAATTCTATTTTTAGTTTTTTAAGGAACATCCATACTGTTCTGCATAGTGGATGTATCAACTTACATTCCCACCAACAGTGCTAGAGGGTTCCCTTTTCTCCACATCCCCTCCAGCATTTATTGTTTGTAGATTTTTTGATGATGGCCATTCTGACCAGTGTGAGGTGATACATCACTGTGGTTTGGATTTGTATTTCTCTAATGATTGATATGTTGAGCATTGTTTCATGTGTTTGTTGGCAATCTGTATATCTTCTTTGCAGAAATTGCTATTTAGGTCTTCTGCCCATTTTTGGATTGGGTTCTTTGTTTTTTTGATATTGCACTGCATAAGCTGCCTGCATTTTTTGGAAATTAATCCTTTGTCAGTTGCTTCATTTTCAAAAATTTTCTCCCATTCTGAGGGTTGTCTTTCCATCTTGTTTAATGCTTTGCAAAAGCTTTTAAGTTTCATTAGGTCCCATTTGTTTATTTTTGTTGTTGTTTCCATTTCTCTAGGAGGTGGGTCAAAAAGGATATTTCTGTGATTTATGTCATAGAGTGTTCTGCCTATGTTTTCCTCTAAGAGTTTTATAGTCTCTGGCTTTACATTTAGGTCTTTAATCCATTTTGGATTTATTTTTGGGTATGGTGTTAGGAAGTGTTCTAATTTCATTGTTTTACATCTAGCTTTCCAGTTTTCCCAACACAACTTATTGAAGAGGCTGTCTTTTCTCCATTGTATATGCTTGCCTCCTTTGCCAAAGATAAGGTAACCATAAGTGTATGGGTTTATCTCTGGGCTTTCTATCCTGTTCCACTGATCTATATTTTTGTTTTTGTGCCAGTACCATACTGTCTTGATTACTGTAGCTTTGTTGTATGTTCTGAAGTCAGAGATCCAGATTCTTCTAGCTCCGTTTATCTTTCTCAAGATTGCTTTGGCTATTAGGGGCCTTTTGTGTTTCCATACAAACAGTACAATTTTTTGTTCTACTTCTGTGAAAAATGCCATTGGTACCTTGATAGGGATTGCACTGAATCTGTCGATTGCTTTGGGTAGTATAGTCATTTTCACAATGTTATTCTTCCAATCCAAGAGCATGGTATATGTCTCCATCTGTTTGTATCATCTTTAATTTCTTTCAGCCATGTCTTATAGTTTTCTGCATATAGGTCTCTTGTCTCCTTAGGAAGGTTTATTCCTAGATATTTTATTCTTTTTGTTGCAGTGGTAAATGGGAGTGTTTCTTTAACTTCTTTTTTAGAAATTATTGCTGTTTGTGTATAGGAATGCAAGAGATTTCTGTGCATTAGTTTTGTATCCTGCTACTTTACTAAATTCATTGATTAGCTCTAGTAGTTTTTGATACCATCTTTAGGATTCTCTATGTATAGTATCATGTCATCTGCTAACAGTGACAGTTTTACTTCTTCTTCTCCAATTGGATTCCGTTTATCTATTTAGTTTTTCTAATTGCTATGGCTAAAACTTCCAAAACTATGGTGAATAATGGTGGTGAGAGTGGGCAACCTTGTCTTTTTCCTGATCTTACTGGAAATGGTTTCAATTTTTCACCATTGAGAACAATGTTGACTTTGGGTTTGTCATATATGGCCTTTAGTATTTTGCAGTAGGTTCATTGTACACACAGTTTCTGGAGATTTTTTTTCATACATGGGTGTTGAATTTTGTTGAAATCTTTTTCTGCAGCCATTGAATTTATCGTATGATTTTTAATATTGTGTATCACATTGATTCTTTTGTGTATATTGAAGAATCCTTGAATTCCTGGGATAAACCCCACTTGATCATGGTGTATGATCCTTTTAATGTGCTGTTGGATTATGTTTGCTAGTATTTTGTTAAGGGCTTTTGCATCTATGTTCATCAGTGATATTGATGTGTGTTTTTCTTTTTTTGTGACATTTTTGTCTGGTTTTGGTATCAGGGTGTTGGTGGCCTCTTAGAATGAGTTTGGGAGTGTTCCTCTCTCTGCTATATTTTGGAAGAGTTAGAGAATGATAGGTGTTATCTCTTCTGTATATGTTTGATAGAGCTCACCTGTTGCGCCATCTGGTCCTAGGCTTTCATTTGTTGGAAGGTTTTTAATCACAGTTTCAATTTCAGTGCTTGTGATTGGTCTGTTCACATTTTCTATTTCTTCCTGGCTCAGCCTTGGAAGTTTGTACTTTTTTAAGAATTTGTCCATTTCTTCCACATTGTCTATTTTATTGGCATATAGTTTCTTGTAGTAGTCTCTCATGATCCTTTGTATTTCTGCAGTGTCAGTTGTTACTTCTCCTTTTTCATTTCTAATTCTGTTGATTTGAGCCTTCTCCCTTGTTTTTCTTGATGTGCCTGGCTAATTTTTTTTTTTTTTTAATTTTGCTTATCTTCTCAAAGAACCAACTTTTAGTTTTATTGATCCTTGATATTGTTTCCTTCATTTCTTTTTCATTTATTTCTGATCTGATATTTATGATTTCTTTCTTTCTGCTAATTTCAGGTTTTTTGTTGTTATTCTTCTTCTGTCTCTAATTGCATTAGGTGTAAGTTTAGATTGTTTATTTGAGATTTTTCTTGTTTTCAGGTAGGACTGTATTGCTATAAACTTCCTTCTTAGAACTGCTTTTGCTGCATTCCATAGGTTTTTGGTTTTCGTGTTTTCATTGTGATGTGTTTCTAGGTATTTTTTGATTTCCTCTTTGATTTCTTCAGTGATCTCTTGGTTATTTAGTAATGTATTGTTTAGCCTCCATGTGTTTGTATTTTACACAGATTTGTTTTCCTGTAATTCATATCTACTCTCATAGCATTGTGATCAGAAAAGATATTTGATATGATTTGAATTTTCCTAAATTTACTGAGGCTTGATTCTTGAGCCAAGATATGATCTATCCTGGAGAATGTTCCATGAGCACTTGAGAAGAAAATATATTCTGTTGCTTTTAGATGGAATGTCCTATAAATATCAGTTAATTTTATCTGGTCTAATGTGTCTTTTAAAGCTTATGTTTCCTTATTTAGTCTCATTTTGGATAAACTGTCCATTGGTGAAAGTGGGGTGTTAAAGTCTCATACTATTATTGTGTTACTGTCAATTTTCCCTTTTATGGCTGTTAGCATTTGCCTTATGTATTGACATGTTACTATGTTGGGTGCATAAATATTTACAATTGTTATATCATCTTCTTGGAATGATCCCTTGATTATAATGTACTGTCCTTCTTTTTCTTTGGTTATAGTCTTTATTTTAAAGTCTATTTTTTCTGATATGAATATTGCTACTCCAACTTACTTTTGATTTCCATTTGTATGGCATATCATTTTTCATACCCTCACTTTCAGTCTGTATGTGTCCCTAGGTGTGAAGTGGGTCTCTTGTTGACAGCATATATATGGGTCTCATTTTTTTATCCATTCAGCCAGTCTGTGTCTTTTGGTTGGAGCTTTTAATCCATTTACCTTTAAGGTAATTATTGATATATATTTTCCTATTACCATTTTCTTAATTGTTTTGGGTTTGTTATTGTAGGTATTTTCCTTCTTTTGTGTTTCCTGCCTAGAGAACTTCCTTTAGTATTTGTTGCAAGGCTAGTTTAGTGATGTGGAATTCTCTTATGTTTTGCTTGTCTGTAAGGGTTTTAATTTCTCTGTTGAGTCTGAATGAGATCCTTGCTGTGTAGAATCATCTTCGTTGAAGGTTTTTTCCCTTTCATCACTTTAAATATGTCCTGTCATTCCCTTCAGGCTTGCAGAGTTTCTGCTGAAATATCAGCTGTAAACCTTATGGTGTTTCCGTTGTATTTTATTTGTTGCTTTTCCCTTGCTGCTTTTAGTATTTTTTTAATTTAATTTTTGATAGTTTGACTAATATATGTTTTGGCATGTTCCTCCTTGGATTTATCCTGTATGGGACTCTCTGCACTTCCTGGACTTGATTGCTATTTCCTTTCCCATGTTAGGGAATCTTCAACTGTAATCTCTTCAAATATTTTCCTACACCCTTTCTTTTCCTCTTCTTCTTCTTGGACCCCTTAATTCAAATGTTGGTGCTTTTAATGTTGTCCCAGAAGTTTCTGAGAGTTTCCTCAATTCTTTTCACTCTTTTTTCTTTATTCCGTTCTGCAGCAGTTATTTCTACTATTTTATATTCCAGGTTACTATCTGTTCTTCTGTCTCAGTTATCCTGTTACTGATTCTTTCTAGAGTGTTCTTAATTTCATTATTGTGTTGTTCATCATTGTTTGTTTGCTCTTTAGTTCTTCTAGGTCCTTGTTAAATGTTTCTTCTGTTTTCTCCATTCTATTTTCGAGATTTTGGATCACTTTACTCTCATTACTCTGAATTCTTTTTCAGGTAGACTGCCTATTTCTCCTTCATTTGTTTGGTCTGGTGGGTTTTTACATTGCTCCTTCATCTGCTGCATATTTCTTTGTCTTCTCATTTTGTTTAACTTACTCTGTTTGGGATCTCCTTTTCGCAGGCTACAGGTTCATAGTTCACATTGTTTTTGGTGTCTTTCCCCAGTGGGTGATGTTGGTTCAGTGGCTTGTGTAGGCTTCTTGGTGGTGGGGACTGGTGCCTGTGTTCTGGTAGATGAGGCTGAAACTTGTCCTTTTGGCGTGCAGGGCCACATCCTGTTATGTGTTTTGGAGTGTCTCTGAGTTTAGTATGACTTTAGGCAAGTTCTCTGATGATGGGTGGGTTTGTGTTCCTGTCTTGCTTGTTGTTTGGCATGGGGCATCCAGCACTGGACTTACTGGCCGTTGGGTTGAGCTGGGTCTTTGGGTTGAGCTGGGTCTTATTGTTGAGACAAAGACCTCTTCGTGATCTCTCGTTGATTGATATTACATGGGTCCGGGAGGTTTCTGGTGGTCCAATATCCTTGATTCAGCCCTCCCATCTTGAAGTCCCAGGTCCAACACCCTGCTGGAGCACCAAGACCCTGCCAGCCACACAGCTCAGAAGCAAAGGAAGAGAGAAACCAAAACACAAACTAGAAAACAAAACCACAATAAATGAACAGAGAGAACCATAGGACAAATTTTAAAAGCAAACCTATAAAGAGAGAATCACACAAAGAAGCATATACATACACACTCACAAAAAGAGAAAAAGGGAAAATATATATATATATGTATATATTTATAAAAAGGAAGAGACCAGCCAAACCAATAAACAAATCCACCAGTGATAATAAGCACTAAATACCATACTAAGATAAACATAAAACCAGAAACAAATTATAATCAGAAGGCAAACCCTAAGCCTACTGCCTTAATTTTGGGAACATTCCATTGTCCATTAAGGTATTCTTCAGGCGTATGGTTTGTCAAGTTAATTGTGTGTATTTATTCTGCTACTGCTGATGCTGCACAGAGAAATTTCCTTTTCTCTTCTTTGTTCGCTCAGCTCCTGGAGTTCAGCTTTGGTTTTGGCCCTGCCTCTGCATGTAGGTCGCACTCAGACATCAGTTCCCTGCCCAGACAGGAGGGGGTTAAATGGAGCAGCTGATTAGGGCTGTGTTGCTCACTCAGGCTGAGGGGAGGGAGGGGTATGGTAGTCAAAATTGGATTGTGGGGTGAGCCTGAGGCAGCAAAGGCTGATGTGACATTGCAACAGCCTGAGGCAAACTGTTCTCCCAGGGAAGTTGTCCCTGGATCTTGGGACCCTGGCAGTAGCGTGCTGCACAGCCTCCCAGGGCCTGTGGATAGTGACCTGTGCTTGCACACAGGATTCTTGGTGGCAGCTGTAGCAGTCTTAGCATTTCATGCCCGTCTCTGTGGTCTGAGCTGATAACCATGCCTCACAGCCATCTCTGGAGCTCACTGAGGCAGTGCTCTGCCTTCTGTGGGAACACTGGGAAGGAATCCCCTCTCCTTGTGCACCCCAAAACAAAGGTTTCTTGTCTCTCCAGCAGGTCCAGACATTTTCCCAGAATCCCTCACTGCTAGTTCTGGTGCACTAGCCCCCTTTGGGCTATCTTCATGCAGCCAAACCCTGTCCTCTCCCTGGGATCTGAACTCCAAAGTCCAAGCCTCATCTCCCAACCCCCACCCATCCCAGCAGGTGAGCAGACAAGCCTCTCAGTCTGGAGTGCTGGTCGGCTCTGAATCTCTGTGCAGGAATCTCTCTACTTTGTACTCTGCATCCCTGTTCCTGTGCTCTCCTCCATGGCTCCAAAGCTTCCTCTCTGCCCATACCCCATCCCCACTAGTGAAGGGGATCCCTAGTGTGTGGAAACTTTCCCTCCTTCACAGATACCTCCTAGAGGTGTGGGTCCCATCACTATTCTTTTATCTCTGTGTTTGTTTTTTATTTTCTTTTGCCCTACCCAGGTACGTGGGGATTTTCTTGCCTTTCAGGAAGTCTGAGGCCTTCTGCCAGTGTTCAGTAGGTGTTCTGTAGAAGTTGGTCCACATGTAGATATATTTTTGATGTATATGGAGAGGAATGTGATCTCCACTTCTTAGTCCTCTGCCATCTTGAAGGTCTCTCTATATTACATTTTATCTGTAATTGAGTGAGACAAGGAGACTCACATGCATGGAACATGTAGCAAAGTAACTTATGTGAAATATATTAGAATTCTTAAAATTTTTTCTCATATATAATTCTCCCCTTTCTCCCATTAGGCCAGAGGCACCCACTGCCTCTAGAAATATGAAAATTGTTTTAGAAAGGATATAAAGATACATTTTTTAATTACTCATTTTGGATTCCAAAATAGATTATTTTTAATCAAAAAATGAAGACATTTGTATGAAAATCCTGGCTTTTAATTTCAAAAGCTGGGCAATTCAAAGAGAAAATTATTTTCTCAGAATTGTTCAAATATTATGGTTCAAAATCTCAATGATTAAGTTTGAAAACTTAGATTATAGAATTTATGAAAGTTCACCATAAATTAGAGAGAGACACTATATCTGATAAAAAGGTAATGTCTACCATGGAGGAAGCAAGAAAATAACTACATGGGCATAGGAAGAAGATATAAATATTCAAAGCAGACAAGACTAAGCCCCCTGGTCATTTGTCATATGGAAAGATACAATTATGAAATTATGAGTTCAAGTAAAAAGCAGAATGGGTTTTTGCATCATTTTTTATTTAGAACTCTGGGAGAAAACATTACAGTGTGTAACATGTCAAAATGAAATGGCTAGAGACCATGGTTTTCACATTCTACTGGAGGGTTTGCATATTGTTTAGGTTAAAAGGCTATCTGAGATGATTCTTTTCTCTATTTCAGTGTTCTGGTAGGCTGTGGAAGAGAACCAGAAGTTTCTGCATGGCTTAAAAATGTAAAAGTATTTCTGCATGCTCTAAAATTGTAAAAGTATTGAGAGAGTACATGACCCAAATATGTCTGGTGTTAAGGCAATGAGGGCTCTGTGCTCCTTAAGAATAGAGTCCACAGCAGTGTCCAGAGTATCAACAGTCAATGTTAGCACCTAACCAAAACTCAGGCAGGATCAGTTGCAACAAAATAGATAAGGCAGGGGTAAAGGGTGGCACCACAAACTAAGTGTGGTGAGACACTAGCAGAGATCAATAATATTCCAGAGGACAGTGCACACACTCTTCCCAAGTCTTGATATTATTCATGCATCCAAGCCCAAGTAGAAACCAGAATAGAGGGATACAATTTAATATATGCTTGTAATTATACTGTGTAAAGTTTGTAATTTGTTCACTAAAACTCAAAGGTGAAGAAATACAACTTCCTATATTTCCTTGATAAATGATGGCATAGATGGCCCATGACAAAATAGAAAAGTGGAGAGAAGAGGAAATTTACCTTTTGGAATTACATCTCCTTTTTGTAATATTTGAACATATTTCAGTACTAGGATTTCAGTGGTAAAAAAAGCAATGCATCTGGATAATAAAAAAAAATCACACTGATCTTTAAGGAACTGTGTATGTTAGACATTCATGGAACACTTGAATTTTAAAGTGAAGAACATTTGAAAAGTGTGCTAGTTTATACAAAAGGCATTACTATGTAATCTTAGTATTTCATAATACAAGTAAAATATATTTAGCCAAAGAGCTCTGTATTGATGCAACTTATATCAAACCATATAAGGCTACCTCCCCTGCCTATTATGCCTCAGAAGAAATCCTGACCCTAAATGGCAGAATAATATATTTGCTACTACCCTTCACAGGAAACAGAAGACCCATTTAGCTGGGAATTTGAAGAGAAGTTAATGAAGGGCTATTCACAGTTTTGTGGCAGAACTGAGAGAATCAACAAGGCAGAGTGAGGAACCTGGCAACTAGCAACAAAAGGAAGGAATTACCATCACGAGTTCTGAAGGGGCAAAAAAGAAATGGTAATACTGAAACATAGAGCTGGAGCCATGGAAAAGAGGCTGCCAAACAGAAGTCTCCTTTTTTGTACCATAAAACCCTTTGTCAGTAAAAATATATGAATCCTTCCTCAGAATACTACTTTTCAAAATATTTATTTTATTGTAGTTAGAACATAATATGAAATTTACACTCAACACATTTTTAAGTGTACAATGCTCTATTGTGACTATAGGTAAAATGTTGTTCATCAGATACATAGAACTTACATTAGGGCCAAAAATATAAAAATACTTAGGAATAAGTTTAAGAAGGTGAAAGACTTGTATACTGAAAACTACAAAACACTAATGAAAGAAATTTTTAAAAAAATCAAACTCAAACAAATGGAAAGATATCCCACATTAATGGATTGGAGCATTTAAAATTGTTAAAATGTCTATACTACCTCAAATGATCTACAGATTCAGTATAATCTGTATCAAAATCCCAGTCACATTTTTTGTAGAAATAGAAACAAACAATTCTAAATTTTATATGGATCCACAAAATGTCATGAATAGCCAAGTCAATTTTCAGAAAGAAAAACAAAGCTAGAGTCATCATACTTCCTGATTTCAAAATTCACTACAAACACACAGTAATCAAAACAGTATGGAACTAGCATAATGATAGACATATAAACCAGTGAAATAGAATAGAAGGCCCATAAATAAATTCACATACATATGGTCAATTATTTTTTCCAAGCATGCCAATAGGGAAAGCATAGTCTCAATCTTAAATGAAGATTTAATTTTCATTCTAGTTATATACCTGTTTAGGCTTAATATTTCTTAATGTTTCTATCATGGTAATTTGTATATTTCTAGGAATTTATTAATTTCTTCTAGGATGTCCAGTTTGTTGGCATATAATTATTCATACTGGTCTCATATGATCCTTTTTACTTTTGTGTCATCACTTGTAAAATCTCCTCTTTCAATTTTGATTTTACTTGAGTCTTTGTTCCTTTTTTCTTAGTATAGCTAAGGGTTTGTCAATTTTGTTCATCATTTTTAAAAAATCACTTAGTTTAATTGTTTGTATTGTTTTTCTACTTTATTTATTTACACCGTAATATTTGTTATTTCCTTCCTTCTTCTAATGCTAAGCCTAGTTTTTATTTCTGCATTTTTTAGCTCCATGAAAAAATTAAAAATGTGAAAGTAGGCTTTTTGTGTAAAAACTTTCTTCTTTTTTTTAAATTTAAGTGTAGTTGATTTACAATATTATATTAGTTTCAGGTGTACAGCATGGTGATTCAGTATTTTTACAGATTATACTCCATTAGAAGTTATTATAAGGTAATGGAATATAATTCTCTGTGCTATACAACATATCCTTGTTGCTTATCTATTTTACACATAATAGTTTGTATCTCTTAATTCTATGCTCCTAATTTGCCCCTCTTCCTTTCCTTCTCCCCTTTGGCAACTGCTGGTTTGTTTTCTATATCTATGAGTCTGTTTCTGGTTTTCATATACATTCATTTGTAGTATTTTTCAGATTCCTCACATAAGTGATATCATACAGTATTTGTCTTTCTCTTTCAGACTTATCTCACTAAGTGTAACATTCTCTAGGTTCATCCACAT
Source organism: Tursiops truncatus (assembly GCF_011762595.2). NCBI lineage: Eukaryota > Metazoa > Chordata > Mammalia > Artiodactyla > Delphinidae > Tursiops > Tursiops truncatus. The sequence continues at coordinate 53,759,281 of NC_047055.1, forward strand.
TGTTGCAAATGGCAGAATTTCATTATTTTTTATAGCTAAGTGGTATTTCATTGTATATATATATCACATTAGCAATGTTGAGCATTTTTTATTTGTCTGTAATCCATCTGTAAACCTTCTTTGGAAAAATGTCAATTCAGGTCTTCTGCCCATTTTTTTATTGGGTTGTTTGTTTTTGTGATATTGAATTGTGAAAACTTTTTTTTTTTATGTAGGAATTTATTACACTAAACTTCCCTCTTCAGTACTATCTTTGCAGCATATCAAAAGTTCTGGTATGTTGTGTTTTTTACTTCTTCTTTGATATAGTAATTGTCCAAGAGTGTGTCATCTAAGTTCCACATATTTGTGAATTTTCCCCTTTTCCTTCTCCTATTGACTTCTAGTTTCATGCCATTGTGTTCAGAAAAGATACTTGGTATACTTCCAATCTTCCTTAAATTTGTTGATTTGTTTCCTGATATATCCCAGAGAAAGCTCCATGTGCACTTAAAAATCTACATTCTGCCCCTGTTGAGTGGGATGTCCTATATATGTCTGTTAGGTCTGTAAATTTTTTCAACTTCTGTTTCCTTATTGTTGTTCTATCCATTAATGAAAGTTGGGTATTGAAGCTTCCAACTACTATTGTATTGTTCTCCATTTCTGCCTTCAATTATGTCAATGTTTGCCTTATGGATTTAGGTATTTTGATGTTTGGTACATATAACATATGTAGTTAAAATTGTTTCATCTTCCTGGTGGATTGATTCTTTTATGATTATATATTGTCCTTCTTTGTGTCTTATGACGTTTTTGACTAAAAGTCTATTTTGTCTGATATAAGTATAGCCACACCTCCTCTCTTTTGTTTACCACTTGTATGAAATATCTTTTTCCATGCCTTCATTTTTAGCCTATGTGTGTATTTAAATCTAAAATGAATTCCATAAAGACAGCTCATTTTTTTATATCATTAAGCCATTCTTCATCTTTTAATTGGGGAGTTTATTTACATTCAAAGTAATTATTGATAGAGAAGTATGTACTATTTTCATTTTGTTAATTATTTTTTATTTATCTTGTAGTTATCTGTCTTTTTTCTCTTCCTATTTCTTTGTGCTTGGATGATTTTTGTATTGATATAAAAATCACTTTGATACCTTTCTTTTGTGCAGCTTCTCTTTGTGGTAACCTTGGGACTTGCATAAAATATCATATAATTACAGTAGTCTACTTTAAGCTGATAATACATTCAGTTAATTGCATTCAAAAATACTAAACTTTAACTTCCTCCACCACTTTTATGTTACTGTTGTTACAATTTACATCTATTTATATTGTATATATTGTGTATATTTATGTTACACTTAGCTTTAATACTTTTGCTTTTTAACTTTTATTCTGGTGTTAAAATTGATATATCCACCACCATTACAGTTATACAGTATTCTGTAATTGTCTATATATTTACCTTTACCAATAGGTTTAATAATTTCTTAAGCTAATATGTTTCTGTTTAGCATACTATCATTTCAACGTGTACTCACTTAACATTTCTTGTAAGACAAATCTATTGATGTTAAAGTCCCTCAGCTTCCGTCTGTGAAAGTTTTTAGCTCTCTTTCCTTTCTGAAGGACAGCTTTGTTGGGTAAAGAATGATTGTTTACGGGGGGGGGTTGTTGTTAATTTCAGCATTTTAAATGCATTATCCCATTTCTTTCTGGCCTGCAAGATTTCTGCTGAAAAGTCTGCTAAAAAATTATGGGCTTTCCCTTGTGTGCAACAAGTCACTTTTCTCTAGATGCCTTCAAAATTTTCTGACTTTGACTTTTGACAATTTTTTAAAAATTATTTATTTATTTATTTAATTTATTTCTTTAGGCTGTGCCAGGTCTTAGTTGCAGCACAAAGCACTCCACCCACAGACCCTAATAAAAGTGTGTTCCCATGTTCTATCACTCTTTCTGCACCCTGCCTTGACCTCTCTGTGTGGCCCCTCAAGGTATGCCTTGCATTTCCTCTAAGACCTATGAGTAATAAACTTCTGTTTCAGTTTCTCTTGTGATCTGTTAAACCTTGGTTCATCATCTGGCAAACTGTGCTCCACTTAATAAATGTTAAATTAAAAGTCATAACAAGTACTCTTAAACATTTATTGTGCACCAGCAATGTGTTAAGCTCATTACACATATTTCAATTAATCTTGATTTTTTGAAATTAATTGTGCATTTACCTTTTATGTCTGTAGTTAGAAATAGTTCAAATAGCTCCAGAATTACCTATAGTTAGAAATAGTTTTAATACCTCCAGAATTATCCTTTTATGTCTATAGTTAGAAATAGTTTAAATAGCTCCGGAATTAAATAGCTTCTTCAATATTTTTCAAAACAGGCCTGCAAAATTCTCTGAGCCAGATATTGTTTATGGTATAGCACTTTGAATATTTCCTACTTAATAGTCATGGGATTAGATTTTCTATGGTTTCTTGAGTCTTTTTTTGGTAATTATTAATTTAATTATTTTATTTAAATTTATATTAATGTCACAGAATAATTTACTTTTATTTCTTCTGTTTTTGGAGTATTTTCTTATTACCTTTTTTTTCATTGTTATTGTGTGTTTTTCTCTTCTTTGTTCTGGAATATATTAGCTGATGATTCATAAATTTTATTACTTTATCAAAGATACATCTTAGAATAAGTTACTAAGTTTACTAGTTTACTTTTTCAAGTGCAGTATTATATTTTATAATATTTTATTTTGGTGTTCAATGGAGGTACAGGACCTTGCAATTTGTTTCTGGATTTCTCACAAAGGGAATTTGTCCATTAATTTTTGCTGTTTTACACATATATTTTTTCAATTCTATTTAGGTGTATTTTGTTATTTTCTTTAACCTGAGCAGAATTAAAATTTTTATCTTGCATTGTTTTGTAAGGAATCTGTTTGAAAGATGTAACTTACCTACTTTGTTTATCCAACATATGTTAATGGATTTCTGCATACCATTAAGTACTGATTTCAATTTACCCTTTAACTGAGAAGTTATTCAAAGGGGAGTTTTCCCACACCATGTGTGGTTGGATATTCTTTTTTTGCTTACTAAGAACTCAAATAATCATTCTCATCAGTTATATAAGAAGGAAAAAAGAAGCAAAAACAAAGAAACAAAAATCACTCTCATGGAGATCGGAGTGGAAGATGGCAGAAGTGTAAGATGTGGAAATCACCTTCCTCCCCAAGGATACACCAGAAATACATCTACACGTGGAACAACTCCTACAGAACACCTACTGAATGCTGGCAGAAGACCTCAGACCCAAAAGGCAAGAAACTCCCCACCTACCTGGGTAGGGCAAAAGAAAAAAGAAAAAACAGAGACAAAAGAATAGGGACGGGACCTGCACCAGTGGGAGGGCACTGTGAAGGAGGAAAGGTTTCCACACACTAGGAAGCCCCTTTGTGGGCGGAGACTGCAGATGGTGGAGGGGGAAAGCTTTGGAGCCACGGAGGAGAGTGCAGCAACAGGGGTGCAGAGGGAAAAGTGGGGAGATTCCCACACAGAGGATCGGTGCCGACCATCTCTCACCAGCCCAAGAGGCTTGTCTGCTCACCCTCTGGGGTGGACGGGGCTGTGAGCTGAGGCTCGGGCTTCCGTCAGAGTGCAAGGAGAGGACTGGTGTTGGTGGCGTGAACACAGCCTGAAAGGGTTAGTACATGATGGCTAGCCGGGAGGGAGTCCAGGAAAAGGTCTAGAGCTGCTGAAGAGGTAAGAGACATTTTCTTCCCTCTTTGTTTCCTGGTGTGCAAGGAGAGGGGATTAAGATCGCTGCTTAAAGGAGCTCCAGGTACGGGCACAAGCCGCAGCTAAAAGTGCAGACCCCAGAGATGAGCAGGAGGTGCTAAGGCTGCTGCTGCCAACAGCAAGAAGCCTTTGTGCGAGCACAGGTCACTATCCACACCTCCCTTCTGGGGAGCCTGTGCAGCCCACCACTGCCAGGGTCCCGGGATCCAGGGACAACTTCTTCAGGAGAACGCATGGCGTGCCTCAGGCTGGTGCAACAGCACACCAGCCTCCGCTGCCACAGGCTCACCCTGCACTCCGTGCCCCTCACTCCCCCCGGCCTGAGTGAGCAAGAGCCCCGGAATCAGCGGCTCCTTTAACCTCGTCCTGTCTGAGCGAAAAACAGACGCCCTCCAGCGACCTACACGCAGAGGTGGGGCCAAATCCAAAGGTGAGCCCCTGGGACCTGTGAGAACAAAGAAGAGAAAGGGAAATCTCTCCCAGCAGCCTGAGACGCAGGGGATTAAAGCTACACAATCAACTTGGTTGACCCTGCATCTGTGGAATACATGAATAGACAAGGAATCATCCCAAATTGAGGAAGTGGACTTTGAGAGCAAGATTTATGACTTTTTTACATTTTCCTCTTTTTGTGAGTGTGTACATGTATGGTTCTGGGTGAGATTTTATTTGTATAGCTTTGCTTCCACCATTTGTCCTAGGGTTCTATCCATCCGTTTTTTAAATTTTTTTCGTAATAATTATTTTTTATTTTAATAACTTTATTCTATTTCACTTTATCTTCTTTCTTTCTTTCCTTCCTTCCCTCCTTTAGACAATGAATCATCCCAAATTGAGGAGGTGGAATTTGAGAGCAAGATTTATGACTTTTTCCCCTTTTCCTCATTTTGTGAGTGTGTATGTGTATGCTTCTGTATGAGATTTTGTCTGTATAGCTTTGTTTCCACCATTTGTCCGAGGCTTCTATCTGTCCATTTTTTTGTTGTTGTTTTTTTTAATTTTTCCCCTCTTTTCTTAATAATTATACTTTTATTTTAATAACTTTATTATATTTTAATTTATTTTATTTTACTTTATCTTCTTTCTTTCTTTCTTTATTCCTTCCTTCCCATCTTCCTTCCTTCCTTCCTTCCTTCCTTCCTCCCTCTGTCCCTCCCTCCCTCCCTTCTTTCTTTCCTTCTTTTCCTCTTTCTTTCTTTCTTTCTTTCTTTCTTTCTTCCTTCCTTCCTTCCTTCCTTCCTTCTTTCCTTCCTTCCTTTCTTTCTACTTCTACTAATTCATTCTTTCTACATTTTCTCCCTTTTTTCTGAGCTGTGTGGATCAAAGGCTTTTGGTGCTGCAGCCAGGAGTCAGTGCTGTCCCTCTGAGGTGGGAGAGCCAACTTCAGGACACTGGTCAACAAGAGACCTGCAAGCTCCATATAATATCAAATGGCACAAATCCCCCAGAGATCTCCATCTCAAAGCCAGCACCCAGCTTCACTCAACGACCAGCAAGCTACAGTGCTGGACACCCTATGCCAAACAACTAGCAAAACAGGAACACAGCCCCACCCATTAGCAGAGAGGCTGCCTAAAATCATAATAAGTCCACAGACACCCCAAAACACACCACCAGACGTGTACCTGCCCAACAGAGAGACAAGATCAAGCCTCACCCAACAGAAGACAGGAACTAGTCCCCTCGACCAGGAAGCCTACACAACCCACTGTACCAACCTTAGCCACTGGGGACAGACACCAAAAAAAATGGGAACTATGAACCTGCAGGCTGCAAAAAGCACACAACAAACACAGTAAGATAAGCAAAATGACATGAAAGAAAAAAAAATCACAGTTGAAGGAGCAAGATAAAAACTCACCAGAGATAAAAAATGAAGAGGAAATCGGCAGTCTATCTGGAAAAGAATTCAGAATAATTATAGTAAAGGTGATCCAAAATCTGAGAAATAGAATAGACAAAATGCAAGAAACATTTAACAAGGACCTAGAAGAACTAAAGATGAAACAAACAATGATGAACAACACAATAAATGAAATGAAAAATACTCTAGATGGGATCAATAGCAGAATAACTGAGGCAGAAAAATGGGTAAGTGACCTGGAAGATAAAATAGTGGAAATAATTACTGCATAGGAGAATAAAGAAAAAAGAGTGAAAAGCAATGAGGACAGTCTCAGAGACCTCTAGGACAACATTAAACATACCAACATTCGAATTACAGGTGTTCAAGAAGAAGAAAAGAAAAAGAAAGTGACTGAGAAAATATTTGAAGAGATTATACACTACACTAATATGGGAAAGGAAATAGTTATTCAAGTCCAGGAAGCACAGAGAGTACCACACAGGATAAATCCAAGGAGAAACAAGCAAAGACACATATTAATCAAACTGTCAAAAATTAAATAAAAAGAAAACATATTAAAAGCAGCAAGAGGGGCTTCCCTGGTGGTGCAGTGGTTGAGAGTCCGCCTGCTGATGCAGGGGACACGGGTTCGTGCCCTGGTCCGGGAAGATCCCACATGCCACAGAGCAGCTGGGCCCGTGACCCATGGCTGCTGAGCCTGCACGTCCGGAGCCTGTTGCTCCGCAACGGGAGAGGCCACAGCAGTGAGAGGTCTGCGTATCACACACACACACAAAAAAGCAGCAAGGGAAAAGCAACAATTAACACATAAGGGAATCCCCATAAGGTTAAGAGCTGATCTTTCAGCAGAAACTCTGCAAGCCAGAAGGGACTGGCAGGACATATTTAAAGTGATGAAGGAGAAAAAGCTACAACCAAGATTCCTCTACCCAGCAAGGATCTCATTCAGATTTCATGGAGAAATTAAAACTTTACAGACAAGCAAAAGCTGAGAGAGTTCAGCACAACCAAACCAGCTTTACGACAAATGCTAAAGGAACTTCTCCAGGCAAGAAACACAAGAGAAGGAAAAGACTTACAATAACAACACAAAACAATTTAAAAAATGGGAATAGGAACATACATATTGATAATTACTTTAAATGTAAATGGAATAAATGCTCCCACCAAAGGACACAGATTGGCTGAATGGATATAAAAACAAGACCCATATATATGCTGTCTACAAGAGACCCACTTCAGACCTAGAGACACATACAGACTGAAAGTAACAGGATGGAAAAAGATATTCCATGCAAATGGAAACCTAAAGAAAGCTGGAGTAACAATTCTCATATCAGACAAAGTAGACTTTAAAATAAAGACTATTAGAAGAGACAAAGAAGGACACTACATAATGGTCAAGGGATCGATCCAAGAAGAAGATATAACAATTGTAAATATTTATGCACCCAACATAGGAGCATCTCAATATATAAGGCAAATACTAATAGCCATAAAAGGGGAAATCGGCAGTAACACATTCATAGTAGGGGACGTTAACACTCCACTTTCACCAATGGAGAGATCATCCAAAATGAAAATAAATAAGGAAACACAAGCTTTAAATGATACATTAAACAAGATGGACTTAAAGGATATATATAGGACACTCCATCCAAAAAAACAGAATACACATTTTTCTCAAGTGCTCATGGAATATTCTTCAGCATAGATCATATCTTGGGTAACAAGTGAAGCCTTGGTAAATTTAAGAAAATTGAAATTGTATCAAGTATCTTTTCTGACCACAAAGCTATGAGACTAGATATCAATTACAGGAAAAGATCTGTAAAACATACAAACACCTGAAGGCTAAATGATACACGGCTTAATAATGAAGTAATCAACTAAGAAATCAAAGAGGAAATTAAAAAAATACCTATAAACAAAAGACAGTGGAGACACGATGACCAAAAACTTATGGGATGCAGCAAAAGCAGTTCTAAGAGGGAAGTTTATAGCAATACAAGCCCACCTTAAGAACCAGGAAACATCTCGAATAAACAACCTAACCTTGCACCTAAAGCAATTAGAGAAAGAAGAACAAAAAAACCCCAAAGCTACCAGAAGGAAAGAAATCATAAAAATCAGATCAGAAATAAATGAAAAAGAAGGAAACGATAGCAAAGATCAATAAAACTAAAAGCTGGTTCTTTGAGAAGATAAACAAAATAGATAAAGCATTAGCCAGACTCATCAAGAAATAAATGGAGAAGACTCAAGTCAATAGAATTAGAAATGAAAAAGGAGAAGTAACAACTGACATTGCAGAAATACAAAAGATCTTTAGAGATTACTACAAGCGACTCTATGCCAATAAAATGCACAACCTGGAAGAAATGGACGAATTCTTAGAAATGCACAGCCTTCCATGACTGAATCAGGAAGAAATAGAAAATATGAACAGACCAATCATAAGCACTGAAATTGATTCTGTGATTAAATATCTTCCAACAAACAAAAGCCCAGGACCAGATGGTTTTGCAGACGAATTCTATCAAACATTTAGAGAAGAGCTAACACCTATCCTTCTCAAATTCTTCCAAAATATAGCAGAGGGAGGAACACTCCCAAACTCATTCTACGAGGCCATCATCACCTTGATACCCAAACCAGACAAGGATGTCACAAAGAAAGAAAACTACAGGCCAATATCACTGATGAACATAGATGCAAAAATCCTCAACAAAATACTAGCAAACAGAATCCAATCTAACAGCACATTAAAAGGATCATACACCATGATCAAGTGGGGTTTATTCCAGGAATGCAAGGATTCTTCAATATACGCAAATCAATCAATGTGATAAACCATATTAACAAATTGAAGGAGAAAAAGCCTATGATCATCTCAGTAGGTGCAGAGAAAACTTTCGACAAAATTCAACACCAATTTATGATAAAAAACCTGCAGAAAGTAAGCATAGAGGGAACTTTCCTCAACATAATAAAGGCCATATATGAAAAACCCACGGTCAACATCATCCTCAGTGGTGAAAAACTGAAAGCATTTCCACTAAGATCAGGAACAAGACAAGGTTGCCCACTCTAACCACTCTTATTCAACATAGTTTTGGAAGTTTTAGCCACAGCAATCAGAGAAGAAAAGGGAATAAAAGGAATCCAAATCGGAAAAGAAGAAGTAAAGCTGTCACTGTTTGCAGATGACATGATACTCTACATAGAGAATCCTAAAAATGCTACCAGAAAACTACTAGAGCTAATTAATGAATTTGGTAAAGTAGCAGGATACAGAATTAATGCACAGAAATCTCTGCCATTCCTATGCACTCATAATGAAATATCTCAAAGTGAAATCAAGAAAACACTCCCTTTTACCATTGCAATAAGAAGCATAAAATATCTAGGGATAAACCTACCTAAGGAGACAAAAGACCTGTATGCAGAAAATTATAAGACATTGATGAAATAAGTTAAGGATGATACAAATAGATTGATAGATATACCATGTTCTTGGATTGGAAGAATCTACATTGTGAAAATGACTCTCCTACCCTAAGCAATCTACAGATTCAATGCAATCCCTATGAAACTACCACTGGCATTTTTCACAGAACTAGAACCAAAAATTTCACAATTTGTATGGAAACACAAAAGACCCCGTATAGCCAACGCAATCGTGAGAACGAAAAATGGAGCTGGAGGAATTAGGCTCTCTTACTTCAGACTATACTACAAACTACAGTAATCAAGACAGTATGATACTGGCATGAAAACAGAAATATAGATCAATGAAAGAGGATAGAAAGCCCAGAGATAAACCCATGCACATATGGTCACCTTATCTTTGATAAAGGAGGCAAGAATATACAGTGGAGAAAAGACAGCCACTTCAATAAGTGATCACTGAAGAAATCAAAGAGGAAATCAGACAATATGAAAACAATAGGGATGAGACCTGCACCAGTGGGAGGGAGCTGTGAAGGAGGAAAGCTTTCCACACACTAGGAAGTCCCTTCGTGGGCAGAGACTGCGGGTGGCAGAGGGGGAGAGCTTTGGAGCTGCAGAGGAGAGGACAGCAACAGGGGTGTGGCGAGCAAAGCAGGGAGATTCCCGCCCAGAGGATCGGTGCCGACTGGCACTCACCAGCCCGAGAGTCTTGTCTGCTCACCCGCCAGGGCGGGTGGGGCTGGGAGCTGAGGCTCGGGTTTCCTTCGGATTGCAGGGAGAGGACTGGTGGTGTGAACACAGACTGAAGGTGTTAGTGCACCATGGTTCACTGGGAGGGTGTCCGGGAGAAAGTCTGGGCCTTCTGAAGAGGCAAGAGACTTTTTCTTCTATGCCCACAAATTTGACAACTAGATAAAACAAATGAACTCCTTGAAACACACAATCTACCAAAACTCACACAAGGAGAACTAGATAATATGAATATGCCTATATTTATTAAATAAATGAATCCATAATTAATAACTTTACAAAACAGAGGAAACCAGGGCCAGATGGCTTCATTGATGAATTATACCAAGTACCTAGGGAATGAATTAAACAAATTCTCTACAATTTCTTGAACCATAAAAAAAGCAGAGGGCATACTTCCTATCTCATTCTACGAGGCAAGCATTACACTAATGTCAAAACCAGGCAAATATTACAAGAAAGGAAAACTACATACTGATATCTGTCATGAACAAGTATCCAGAAATCCTCAACAAAATACTAGCAATTTGAATTCAAAAACATATAAAAATAATCATTCTGCATAACCAGGAAGGATTTGTTGCAGGTATACACACTGGTTTAATATTCAAAAAAGAGTTTATGTAATCCATCTCATCAATAGGCTAGTGAAGGAAAATTTTATGATCATATAAATAGATGAAGAAAAAGTAATTGACAAAGTCCAAATCACTTATGATAAAAACTTTTAGCAAACTAATTGTAAAGGGAAGCTTTCTCAACTTCAAAAAAAATCTATTAAAAAACCCACAGAGGGCTTCCCTGGTGGCACAGTGGTTAAGAGTCTACCTGCTGATTCAGGGGACGTGGGTTCATGCCCTGGTCCATCCGGGAAGGTCCCACATGCTGCAGTTCAGCTGGGCCCATAAGCCATGGCCACTGAGCCTGCGCTCCACAGTGGGAGAGGCCGTGGCAGTGAGAGGCCCGCGTACCACAAAAAAAACCAAAACCAAACAAACAAAAAAACACAGAGAACAGTGTCAGCAAGATGGCAGACAAGGAAACTCCAAGACCACATTTCCTCGTGAAAACACAAAATAAACAACATGCAGAGCAAAGTGGGCTATGGGAACTCTAGAAACTAGTTAAGAATATGCAACAACCAAGTTAACACCTATCCAAAAAAAGCCACACTCAAAATTATCACTGTGCTTTTACTTACCCTTGCCCTACTGCCTCCCTGGAAGAGTGCATCACAATAAAGAAGAAGTCAACCAATTCCTGTTTCCTCCCTTGGGATGGAAGGGAAAGAGAATTTGCTTGCAACCTTCTAATTTCTCTTGGGGCTTCCCAAGGGATGTGTTTCTGTCTCACCTGATGAGGAATGCAGGTGGAAATGATTTCATAGTTTGGTTATTGGATCGAGGCCACTGAACACAGTAGTGGGTATCATAATGTAAAAGAGTTGCAAGAGAACTGAAGACTTGAAAATACGAGGAAATAAGAATTTATGAACAGAGAATACAATAGAATGTCTAAGTTTTCAAGAATGAGCAGGAGTGAAACACTTAGCGGAAATTAAGACACTTAAAATCAGTCATGTTTATGGAGGAATTAAGGAGATAAAAGCACATGCACAGCCCCAGGGATGATGTATGTCATGGAAAGGTCAAAGAGAACCTTGAACCTTTACACCAATCTGATTATTGAATGTATTCTACACGAAGCCAATCCATAGAATTTGAAAGGTGGGTGTCTTTTTAAATGCCCAATTTTCAGCAAAAGATCAGAAGCTATAAAAAAAAGGAAAACATGCTCCATTCAAAGAAAGAAGGTAAATCTTCAGTAACTACCTATAAAGAAACACAGATTTTGGACTTACTTGAAAAATATATTAAAACAACCATCTTAAATATGCTTATTGAGCTAAATGATAACAGAGATGGACAGCTAAACAAAATCAGGAAAATAATATATAAACAAAATGAGAATATCAATGAGATAGAAATTAAAAAGAAACATACAGAAATTCTGGAGATTAAAAACACAATAACTGAGTTGAAGAATTTACTATAGGTGTTCAAAAACAAGCACAAAGGGGCAGAAAAATAAATCATCAAACTTGAAGACAGGTCATTTAAAGTATTGGGTGTGAGGGGCAAAAAGAAAAACAATAAAGACTAGTAAACAGATCCTGAATGACTTATAAAACACCATTAAACCAATAAACATACATATGCATTCTGGGGGCCCCAGAAGAGAGATACGGACAGAGAGTTTATTTGAAGAAATAATGACCAAAAACAACTCAAATCTGAGAAAATGCTTGAATGTACAAATTGCAAGAAGCTCAATTAATTCAAAGTAGAAAAAACCCAGAAGTCACACATGGAAGACACACTATATATAACAAAGATATTAAAAGACAAAGAGAGAGGAGTTGAGGAAGACGGTGGGAAAGTAAGACGTGGAGATCAACTTCCTCCCCACAGATACATCAGAAATACATCTAAACATGGAACTGCTCCTATAGAACACCCACTTAACGCTGGAAGAAGACCTCAGACCTCCAAAAAGGGAAGAAACTACCCACGTACCTGGGTAAGGCAAAAGAAAAAATAAAAACAAGAGACAAAAGAATATGGATGAGACCTGCACCAGTGGGAGGGAGCTGTAAGGAGGAAAGGTTTCCACACACCAGGAAGCCCCTTCATGGGCGGAGACTGCGGGTGGCAGAGGGGGGAAGATTTGGAGCCGCGGAGGAGAGCACAGCAATAGGTGTGCAGAGGGCAAAGCAGAGAGATTCCCACACAGAGGAAGGATGCCAACCAGCACTCACCAGCCCAAGAGGCTTGTCTGCTCACCTGCCGGTGCGGGAGGGGGCAGAAAGCTGAGGCTTGGGCTTCGGTCGGATCGCAGGGAGAGGACCGTGGTTGGCGGCGTGAACACAGCCTGAAGGGTTTAGTGCACGATGGCTAGCCGGGAGGGAGTCCGGGAAAAGGTCTGGAGCTGCCAAAGAGGCAAGAGACTTTTTCTTCCCTCTTTGTTTCCTGGTGCGTGAGGAGAGGGGATTAAGAGCACTGTTTAAAGGAGCTACAGAGAGAGGCGTGAGCCGCGTCTATGAGCGCAGACATCAGAGATGGGCATGAGATGCTAAGGCTGCTGCTGCCACCACCAAGAAGCCTGAGTGTGAGCACAGGTCACTGTCCACACCTCCCCTCCCAGGAGCCTATGCAGCCCACCACTGCCAGGGTCCCATGATACAGGAACAACATCCCCTGGAGAATGCATGGGGTGTCTCAGGCTGGTGCAATGTCATACTGTCCTCTGCCACTGCAGGCTCTCCCCGCACTCCAAGTACCTCCCTCTCCACTGGCCTGAGGGAGCCAGAGCCCCGGAATCAGCTGCTCCTTTAACCTTGTCCTGTCTGAGTAAAGAACAGATGCCCTCAGGTGACCTACACACAGAGGCAGGGCCAAATCCAAAGCTAAGACCTGGGAGCTGTGCAAACAAAGAAGAGAAAGGGCAATCTCTCCCAGCAGCCTGAGGAGCAGTGGATTAAATCTCCACAATCAACTTGATGTACCCTGCATCTGTGGAATACCTGAATAGACAACGAATTATCCCAAATTGAGGAGGTGGACTTTGAGAGCAAGATATATTATTTCTTCCTCTTTTCCTCTTTTTGTTAGTGTGTAGGTGTATGCTTCTCTGTGAGATTTTGTCTGCAAAGCTTTGCTTTCATCATTTGTCCTAGGGTTCTGTCCGTCTGTTTTTTTTTAAATGTTTTCTTAATAATTATTATTTATTTTTTGTTATACTAACATGTTTTTACTTTCTTACTTTATTTTAATTTATTTTATCCTCTTTCTTTCTTGCTTTCTTTCCTATTACTTTTTCTCCCTTTTATTCTGAGCCATGTGGATGAAAGGCTCTTGGTGCTCCAGCCAGGAGTCAGTGCTGTGCCTCTGAGGTGGGAGAGTCAACTTCAGGACACTAGTCCACAAGAGACCTTCCAGCTCCATGCAATATAAAATGGCGAAAATCTCCCAGAGGTCTCCATTTCAAGACCCAGTTTCACTCAAAGACCAGCAAGCTACATTACTGGACACACTATGCCAAACAACTAACAAGACAGGAACACAACCCCACCCATTAGCAGAGAGGTTGCCTAAAATCATAATAAGACCACAGACACCCCAAAACATACAACCAGATGTGGACCTGCCCACCACAAAGACAAGATCCAGCTTCATCCACCAGAAAACAGGCACTAGTCCCCTCCACCAGGAAGCCAACACAACCCACTGACCACCTTTAGACACTAGGAACAGACACCAAAAACAATGGAAACTACGAACCTGCAGGCTGCAAAAAGGAAACTCTAAATACAGTAAGAAAAGCAAAAAGAGAAGACAGAAAAACACACAGCAGATGAAGGAGCAAGGTAAAAACCCACCAGACCTAACAAATGAAGAGGAAATAGGCAGTCTACCTGAAAAAGAATTCAGAATAATGATAGTAAAGATGATCCAAAATCTTGTAAATAGAGTAGAGAAAATGCAAGAAACATTTAACAAGGACTTAGAAGAACTAAAGATGAAACAAGCAATGATGAACAACACAATAAAGAAAATTAAAAATACTCTAGAAGAGATCAATAGCAGAATAACTGAGGCAGAAGAACAGATAAATGACCTAGAAGATAAAATAGTGGAAATAACTACTGCAGAGCAGAATAAAGAAAAAAGAATGAAAAGAACGAGAACAGTCACAGAGACTTCTGGGAGAACAGAAAACGGACCAAAATTATAATTATAGGGGTCCCAGAAGAAGACGACAAAAAGCAAGAGACTGAGAAAATATTTGAAGAGATTATAGTTGAAAACTTCCCTAATATGCAAAAGGAAATAGTTAATGAAGTCCAGGAAGCACAGAGAGTCCCATACAGGATAAAACCAAAGTGAAACATGCCAAGATACATACTAACCAAACTATAAAAAATAAAATACAAGTAAAACATATTAAAAGCAGCAAGGGAAAAACAACAAATAACACGCAAGGGAATCCCCATAAGGCTAACAGCTCATCTTTCAGAAGAAACTCTGCAAACCAGAAGGGAGTGGCAGGACATATTTAAAGTGATGAAGGAGAAAAACCTAAAACGATGATTACTCTGACCAGCAAGGATTTCATTAAGATTTGATGGAGAAACTAAAACCTTTAAAGACAAGCAGAAACTGAGAGAGTTTGGCACCACCAAACCAGCTTTACAAAAAATGCTAAACGAAGTTCTCTAGGCAAGAAACACAAGAGAAGGAAAAGACCTACAATAACAAACCCAAAACAATTAAGAAAACGGGAATAGGAACATGCATATTGATAATTACCTTAAATGTAAATGGATTAAATGCTCCCTACAAAGGACAGACTGGCTGAATGGATACAAGAATAAGACATGTATATATGCTGTCTACAAGAGACCCACTTCAGACCTAGGGAAACATACAGACTGAAAGTGAGGGGATGGAAAAAGATATTCCATGCAAATGTAAATCAAAAGAAAGTTGGAGTAGCAATACTCATAACAGACAAAATAGACTTAAAAAAAGACTATTACAAGAGAGAAAGAAGGACACTACATAATGATCAAGGGATCGAACCAAGAAGAAGATATAAAAGTTGTAAATATTTATGTAACCAACATAGGAGCTCCTCAATACATAAGGCAAATATTAGCAGCCATAAACGGGGATATCAACAGTTACACAATGATACTAGGGGACTGTAACACCCCGCTTTCACCAATGGACAGATCATCCAAAATGAAAATAAAAAAGGAAACTCAAGCTTTAAATGATACATTAAACAAGATGGACTTAATGGATATTTATAGGACATTCCATCCAAAAACAACAGAATACACATTTTTCTCAAGTGCTCATGGAACATTCTCCAGGATAGATCATATCTTGGGTCACAAATCAAGCCTTGGTTATTTTAAGAAAATTGAAATTATATCAAGTATTTTTTCCAAACACAATGCTATGAGACTAGATATCAATTACCGGAAAAGTTCTTTAAAAAATAAAAACACATGGAAGCTAAACAATACACTACTTAATAACGAAGTGATCACTGAAGAAATCAAAGAGAAAATCAACAAATACCTAGAAACAAATGACAATGGAGACATGATGACCCAAAACCTATGGGATCCTGCAAAAGGAGTCCTAAGAGGGAAGTTTATAACAATACTATCTGACCTTAAGAAACAGGAAACATCTCAAATAAAGAACCTATCCTTACAACAAAAGCAATCAGAGAAAGAACAAAAAAACCCCAATGTTAGCAGATGGAAAGAAATCATAAAGATCAGATCAGAAATAAATGAAAAAGAAATGAAGGAAACAATAGAAAAGATCAATAAAACTAAAAGCTGGTTCTTTGAGAAGATAAAATTGATAAACCAATAGACAGACTCATCAAAAAAAACAAGGGAGAAGACTTAATTCAATAGAATTAGAAATGAAAAAGGAGATGTAACAATTGACACTGCAGAAATACAAAGGATCAC
The DNA here is from genome assembly GCF_011762595.2 of Tursiops truncatus. Classification (NCBI taxonomy): domain Eukaryota; kingdom Metazoa; phylum Chordata; class Mammalia; order Artiodactyla; family Delphinidae; genus Tursiops; species Tursiops truncatus. Next base: position 53,775,695 of record NC_047055.1, read on the forward strand.
GAGAGATTACTACAAGCAATTCTATGCCAATAAAATGGACAACCTGGAAAAAAGGTACAAATTCATAGAAATGCATAACCTGCTGAGACTGAACCAAGAAGAAATAGAAAATATGAACAGACCAATCACAAGCACTGAAATTGAAACTGTGATGAAAATCTTCCAAAAAGCAGAAGCGAAGGACCAGATGTCTTCACAGGTGAATTGTATCAAATATTTGTAGAAGAGCTAATACCTATCCATCTCAAACTCTTCCAAAATATAGCAGAGGGCGGAATACTCCCAGATTCATTCTACGAAGTCACCATCACCCTGATAGCAAAACCAGAGAATGATGTCACAAAGAAAGAAAACTATCGGCCAATATCACTGATGAACAAAGATGCAAAAATCCTCAACAAAATACTAGCAAGCAGAGTCCAACAGTACATTAAAAGGATCATACACCATGATCAAGTGGAGTTCATTCCACGAATGCAAGGATTCTTCAATATACGCAAAGCAATCAACATCATACACCACATCAAAAATTGAAGGAGAAAAACCGTATGATCATCTCAATAGATGCAGAGAAAGCTTTCAACAAAATTCAACACCTGTTTATGATAAAAACCTTGCAGAAACTAGGCACTTAGGGGACTTTCCTCAGCATAATAAGGGCCATGTATGACAACCACACAGCCATCATCCCTGTCAATGGTGAAAAACTGAAACCATTTCATCTAAGTTCAGGAACAAGACAAGGTTGCCCAATCTCACCACTCTTATTCAATATAGTTTTGGAAGTTTTAACCACAGCAATCAGAGAAGAAAAAGAAACAAAATGAATCTAAATCAGAAAAGAAGAGGTAAAGCTGTCACTGTTTGCAGATGATATGATACTATACAGAAAGAATCCTAAAAATGCTACCAGAAAACTACTAGAGCTAATCAATGAATCTGGTAAAGTAGGAGGATACAAATTTAATGCTCAGAAATCTCTACCATTCTTATATATTAATGATGAAAAATCTGAAAGTGAAATTAAGAAAACACACCCATTTACCATTGCAACAAGAAGCATAAAATATCTAGGAATAAATCTACCTAAGGAGACAAAAGACCTGTATGCAGAAAATTATAAGACACTGATGAAAGAAATTAAAGATGATACAAATAGATGGAGAGATATACCATGTTCTTGGATTGGAAGTATCAACATTGTGAAACTGTACTACCAAAGCAATCTACAGATTCAATGCAATCCCTATCAAACTACCACTGGCATTTTTCACAGAACTAGAACAAAAACTTTCACAATTTGTATGGAAATGCAAAAGACCCCAAAGAGCCAAAGCAATCTTAGGAACAAAAAATGGAGCAGGAAAAATCAGGCTCCCTGACTTCAGACTATACTACAAAGCTACAGTAATCAAGACATTATGGTACTGGCACAAAAAACAGAAATATAGATCAATGGAACAGGATAGAAAGTCCAGAGATAAACCCACGTACCTATGGTTACCTTATCTTTGATTAAGGAGGCAAGAATATACAGCGGAGAAAAGACACACTTTTCAATAACTGGTACAAGGAAAACTGGACTGATACATGTAAAAGTATGAAATTAGAACACTCCCTAACACCATACACAAAAATAAACTCAAAATGTATTAAAGAACTAAATGTAAGGCCAGACACTATCAAACCCTTAGAGGAAAACATAGGCAGAACACTCTGTGACATAAATCACAGCAAGATCTTTTTGACCCACCTCCTAGAGAAATGGAAATAAAACCAAAAATAAACAAATGGGACCTAATGAATCTTCAAAGCTTTTGCACAGCAAAGGAGACCATAAACAAGACCAAAAGACAATCCTCAGAATGGGGGAAAATATTTGCAAATGAAGCAACTGACAAAGGATTAATCCCTAAAATTTACAGGCAGCTCATGCAGCTCAATAACAAAAAACAAACAACACAATCCAAAACTGGACAGAAGACCTAAATAGACATTTCTCCAAAGAAGATATACAGACTGCCAACAAACACATGAAGTAATACTCAACATCATTAATCATTAGAGAAATGCAAATCAAAACTACAATGAGATATCATCTCACACCAGTCAGAATGACCATCATCAAAAAATCTAGAAACAATAAATGCTGGAGAAGGTGAGGAGAAAAGAGAATACTCTTGCACTGTTAGTGGGAATGTAATTTGATACAGCCACTTTGGAGAACAGTATGGATGTTCCTTAAGAAAACTACAAATAGAACTACCATACAACCCAGCAACCCCGCTACTGGGCATATACCCTGAGAAAACCATAATTCAAAAAGAGTCATGTACCAAAATGTTCATTGCAGCTTTATTTACAATAGCCAGCAGATAGAAGCAACCTAAGTGTCCATCATAGGATGAATAGATAAAGAAGAAGTGGCACATATATACAATGGAATATTACTAAGCCATAAAAAGAAACAAAATTGAGTTATTTGTCTTCAGGTGGATGGACCTAGAGTCTGCATACAGAGTGAAGCAAGTCAGAAAGAGAAAAACATATACTATATGCCAACACATATATATGGAGTATAAGAGCAAAAAAAAGTTTATGAAGAACCTAGGGGTAAGATGGGAATAAAGACACAGACCTAATAGAGCATTGACTTGAGGATATGGGGAGGGGGAAGGGTAATCTGTGAAAAAGTGAGAGATTGGCACGGACATATATACACTACTAAACATAAAATAGCTAGTGGGAAGCAGCCACATAGCTCAGGGAGATCAGCTAAGTGGTTTGCGACCACATAGAGGGGTGGGATAAGGAGGGTGGGAGGGAGGGAGATGCAAGAGGGAAGAGATATGGGAACATATGTATATGTATAACTGATTCACTTTGTTATAAAGCAGAAACTAATACACCATTGTAAAGCAATTATACTCCAATAAAGGTGTTAAAATAAAAAGAAGAAAGAATCTTGAAAGTAGAAAGACAAAAGTGACTTGCCACATACAACAGACACTTAATAAGATTATCATTCTATTTCTTATTAGAAACATGACAGGGCAGAAAGCAGTGAAATTATATCTTTAAAGTGCTGATTAAACAAGCAAACAACAAAATAAAACTGGACCTCTCATACAAAAAAGTGGTATACAAAATCTTTCAAGTTGAAATAACTAGATACAAGACAGTAATTCAAAAGTTTTCAAAAATAAAAAATTTTCTGGTAAAGATCGATATATGGACAAGTGTAAAATCTTTTATTATTATAATTTTGGTTCATAACTCCACCCTTTTCTTTTTCTGATGTGCAGAAAAAAAATAGTAGTCTCTTACAATCCCTTGTATTTCTATGATATCAGCTCCAATATCCTTGTATTTCTATGATATCAGCTCCAATATCTTCTCTTTCAATTCTGATTTCATGTATTTCAGTCTTGTCTCTTTCTTATATATTTAGTCTTGTAAAAGTTTTGCCAATTTTGTTTATATTTTCAAAGAAAAAGTGTTCTATGCTTCATTGACCTTTTCTAATATTTTTTCTGGTCTCTATTTTATTTGTTTCTAGTTTGATCTTTGTCATTTTCTTCTTTCTCCTAACTTTGTAATTATTATTTTCCTAGGTTCTTTTTTTTAAACATCTTCATTGGAGTATAATTGCTTTACAATGGTGTGTTAGTTTCTGCTTTATAACAAAGTGAATCAGTTATACATATACATATGTTCCCATAACTCTTCCCTCTCACGTCTCCCTCCCTCCCACCCTCCCTATCCCACCCCTCTAGGTGTTCACAAAGCACTGAGCTAATCTCCCTCTCCTATGTGGCTGCTTCCCACTAGCTATCTATTTTACGTTTGGTAGTGTATATATGCCCATCATCTCAATAGATGCAGAGAAAGCTTTCGACAAAATTCAACACCCATTTATGATAAAAAACCTGCAGAAAGTAGGCATAGAGGGAACTTTCCTCAACATAATAAAGGCCATATATGACAAAACCACAGCCAACATCATCCTCAATGGTGAAAAACTTAAACCATTTCCACTAAGATCAGGAACAAGACAAGGTTGCCCACTCTCACCATTCTTATTCAACATAGTTTTGGAAGTTTTAGCCACAGCAATCAAAGAAGAAAAGGAAATAAAAGGAATCCAAATCGGAAAAGAAGAAGTAAAGCTGTCACTCTTTGCAGATGACATGATACTTTACATAGAGATCCTAAAGATGCTACCAGAAAACTACTAGAGCTAATCAATGAATTTTTCTATGTTGTTGAGGTGTAAATGTAGGTTAGTTATGTGAGATCTTACTTTTAAAATGTAGGCATTATTTCTATAATCTTTATTCTTAGAACTGCTTTTGCAGTATCCTTTAAGTTCTGATTTATTGTGTTTCCACTTTTTATTGTTCTGATATATTTTTGATTTCCCTTTTCAGTTATTTTATTCTTTGTTATTGAGCTGTAACTGTCTTACAAAATTATATTAGTTTCAAAGGTACAACATATTAATTCAGTATTTTTACACATTACAAAATGATCACTGCAATAAGTCTGTTACCATCTGTCAGCGGAGTTATTACAATAATATTGACTATATTCACCAAACTGCATGAAAACATTACCAACTCCTGCCTTATTTATTTTATAACTTGAAGTGTGTATTTCTTAACCTCCCTCACCTATTTCACTAATTCCTTCAAACCCCTCCCCTCTGTCAATCACCAGTTTGTCTTCTGTATTTATGAGTCTGTTTCTGTTTTGTTCTTTGTTCATTTGATTTTGGTGGGTTTTTTTGTTTTTTGGTTTCTTTAGATTCCACGTATGTGAGATAATATGGTATTTGTCTTTCTCTGAGTTATTTCACTTAGCATAATACACTTTAGGCCCATTCATGTTGTTGCAAATGGCAAGATTTTACACATTTTATCACTGAGTTATATTCCATTGTGTGTGTGTGTGTGTGTGTGTGTGTGTGTATATATATATATATATCATATGATAATCCATTAATGTATCATTGGGCACTTAAGTTGCATCCATACTTTAACTATTATAAATAACGCTGCACTGAACATAGGAATGCATATATAATTTTGTAATAGTGTTTTCATTATCATTGGAAAAATTCCAGAAAGAGGAATTGATGAATCATATAGTAGGTCTATTTTTAATTATTAGAGAAACTTCCATAATGTTTTCCATGGTGTCCAAACAAATTTACAGTCCTACCAGCAGTACAAGAGGATTCCCATTTCTCCACATTCTCAACATTTGTTATTTGTTGTTTTTTAAGTACTATCCACTCTGACAGGTGTGAGGTAATATTTCATTGTGGTTTTGATTTGCATTTCCCTGATGATTAGTAATGTGAGCATCTTTTTAGGTGTCTGTTGACTGTATGTCTTCTTTGGGAAAATATCCATTCAGGTCCTCTGTACATTTAATAATAGAGCTATTTGGGGTGTTTTTTGATGTTGAATTATACGAATTCATTGTGTCTTTAAGATACTAAACACTTATTGGAACTATCTTAAAAAAATCTTCTCTAGAAGTAAAACTGCAACTGTTTGCAGATGACATGATACTATACATTGAGAATCCTAAAGATGCTACCAGAAAACTACTAGAACTAGTCAATGAATTTAGTAAAGTAGCAGGATACAAAATTAATGCAGAGAAATCTCTGGCATTCCTATACACTAATGATGAAAAATCTGAAAGAGAAATTAAGGAAACACTCCCATTTACCATTGTAACATAAATAATAAAATAATTAAGAATAAACCTACCTAAGGAGACAAAAGTCCTGTATGCAGAAAACTATAAGACACTGATGAAAGAAATTAAAGATGATGCAAACAGGTAGAGAGTTACACCATGTTCTTGGATTGGAAGAATCAACATTGTGAAAATGACTACACTACCCAAAGCAATCTAAAGATTCAATGAAATCCCTATCAAATTACCAAAAATATTTATCACAGAGCTAGAACAAAAAATTTCACAATTTGTATGGAAACACAAAAGACCCCAAAGAGCCAAGGCAATCTTGAGAAAGAAACAAGGAGCTGGAGGAGTCAGGCTCCAAGACTTCAGACTATACTAGAAAGCTACAGTAATCAATACAATATGGTACTGGCACAAAAACAGAAATATAGATCTGTGGAACAGGATAGAAACACCAGAGATAAACCCACACACATATGGTCACATTATCTTTGATAAAGGAGGCAAGAGTATAGAATGGAGAAAAGACAGCCTCTTCAATAAGTGGTGCTGGGAAAACTGGACAGCGACATGTACAAATATTAAATTAGAACACTCACTAACACCATACACAAAAATAAACTCAAAATGGATTAGAGACCTAAATGTAAGACCAGACACTATAAAACTCTTAGAGGAAAACATAGGCAGAACATTCTATGACATAAATCACAGCAAGATCCTTTTTGACCCACCTCCTAGAGAAATGGAAATTAAAAAAATATAATAAACCAATAGGACCTAATGAAACTTGAAAGCTTTTTCACAGCAAAGGAAACTATAAACAAGACAAAAAGACAGCCATCAGATTGGGAGAAAATAGTTGCAAACTAAGCAAATGACAAAGGATTAATCTTCAAAATATACAAGTTGTTCATGCAGCTCAATATCAAAAAAAATACCCCAACCTAATCCAAAAATGGGCAGAAGACCTAAATAGACATTTCTCCAAAGAGGATATACTGATTGCTAACAAACACATGAAAGGATGCTCAACATCATTAATCATTAGAGAAATGCAAATCAAAACTACAATGAGGTATCACCTCACACCAGTCAGAATGGCCATCATCAAAAAATCTACAAACAATGAATGCTGGAGAGGGTGTGGAGAAAAGTGGATCCTCTTGCACTATTGGTGGGGATGCAAATTGATACAGCCACTATGGAGAACTGTATGGCAGTTCCTCAAAAAACTAAAAATAGAACTACCATACAACCCAGTAATCCCACTACTGGGCATATACCCTGAGAAAACCATAATTCAAACAGAGTCATGTACCACAATATTCATTGCAATATTCATTTACAATAGCCAGGACATGGAAGAAACCTAAGTGTCCATCATTAGATGAATGGATAAAGAAGATGTGCATATATATACAATGGAATATTACTCAGCCATAAAAATAAATGAAATTGAGTTATTTGTAGTGAGGTGGATGGGCCTAGAGACTGTCATACAGAGTGAAGTAAGTCAGAAAGAGAAAAACAAATATCGTATTTTAACACATATATATGGAATCTAACCCCCCCAAAAATTTCTGAAGAACCTAGAGGCAGGACAGGAATAAAGTTGCAGACATACAGAATGGACTTGAGGACACAGGGAAGGGGAAAGGTAAGCTGAAATGAAGTGTGAGGATTGCATGGACATATATCCATTACCAAATATAAAATAGCTAGTGGGAAGCAACTGCATAGCACCGGGAGATCAGCTCGGTGCTTTTTGTCCACCTAGATGGGTGGGATAGGGAAGGTGGGAGGGAGATGCAAGAGGGAGGAGTTATGGGGATGTATGTGTACGTATAGCTGTTCACTTTGTTATACAGCAGAAACTAACACACCAGTGTAAAGCAATTATACTCCAATAAGGATGTTAAAATGTATATATATCTTCTCTAATTCAGTAGGCAGCCTTTTTATTTTGCTGATAGTTTCCTTTGCTGTGCAAAAGCTTTTTAGTTTGATGAAAACCCATTGGTTCATTTTTGCTTTCGTTGCCCTGGCCTGAGGAGAAATATTTTTAAAATATTTCTAAGACCAGGGTCAAAGAGTTTGCTACTTTTTTTCTTCTAGGAGTTTTATGTTTTCAGGTCTTAAATTTAAATACTTAATCCATTTTGGGTTTATTTTTGTATATAATGTGAGAAAGTAGTCTACCTTGAGTTTTCTGCATGTAGCTGTCCAGTTTTTCCAGCACCATTTATTGAAGAGACTGTCTTTCCCCCGTTTTATATCCTTGTCTCTTTTGTCATATATTAATTGACCATATGAATGTGGGTTCATTTCTGGACTCTCTATTCTGTTTCATTGATCTATGTGTCTGTTCTTGTGTCAGTACCAAACTCTTTTGATCAATTTAGCTTTATAGTATATATACTGAAACTAGGAAGTGAGATACCCACAGCTTTGTTTTGCTTTCTCATTTTCTTTTGGCTGTTAGGAGTCATTGTTGTTTCCATACAAATTTTAGATTTATTTGTTCCAGTTCTGTGAAAAATGCCATTGGTAATTTGGTAGGGATTCCATTGAGTTTGTAAATTGCCTTGGGTAGTATGGTCATTTTAACAATGTTGATTCTTCCAATCCTTTAACACATTATATCTTTCCATTTTTGTGTCATCTTCCGTTTTTTTCACAAATGTCTTATAGGTTTTTTTGTTTGTTTGTTTGTTTGTTTGTTTGTTTTGCGGAATGTGGGCCTCTCACTGCTGTGGCCTCTCCTGCTGTGGAGCACAGGCTCTGGACACGCAGGCTCAGTGGCCATGGCTCACGGGCCCAGTCGCTCCACGACATGTGGGATTCCCCCAGACCGGGGCATGAACCCATGTCCCCTGCATCGGCAGGCAGACCCCCAACCACTGCGCCACCAGGGAAGTCCTGTCTTATAGGTTTTTGAGTACATGTCTTTTACCTCCGTGGTTAGAATTACTCCTAGGCATTTTATTCTTTTGATTCACTTTTAAAATGGATTGTTTTTCTAAATTTCTTTTTCTAATAGTTCATTTTTAGTGTACAGAAACTCAACAGACTTCTGTATACTAATTTTTTTATCCTGAAACTGTACTGAATTTATTCAATAGTTTTAATAAAGTTTGGTGACATCTTTAGGATTTTCTATATATAGTATTATGTCATCTGTAAACAGTGACAGTTTTCCTTCTTCCTAAAAATTTGGATTACTTTTATTTGTTTTTCTCTTTTTTGATTGCTGTGGGTAGGACTATCAATACTATGCTATAAAAAGTGGTGAGAGTAGGCATCTTTGTCTTCTTGATCTTAGAGAAAATGCTTACAACTTTTCACCATTGAATATGATGTTTAGTGTGGGCTTGTCATATATGGCATTTATTATGGTGAGTTTTGTTCCCTCTATACCCACTATACTCACTTTTGTTAGCATTTTTATTTTTAATGGATGTTGAATTTTCTAAAAGCTTTTTATTCATCTATTGATTGAGATTATTATATGACTTTTATTATTAAATTTGTTAATGTGGTGTTTCACATTGACTGATTTGAGGATATTTAATTCTTGCATCCCTGTGATAAATTCCATTGATCATGGTGTATCATCCTTTTAATATACTATTTAATTTTATTTGCTAATATTTTGTTAAGGATTTTTGTATTTATATCCATCAGGAATATTGGCTTATAACTTTTCTTTTATTGTGTGTGTGGTGTCTTTGTCTGGCTTTAGTATCAGGGTGATGCTGGTCTCAGAGAATGATTTCTGAAGTGTTCCTTCTTATGCGAATTTTTGAATAGTTTGAGAAAGATGGGTGTTAGCTCTCCTTTATATGTTTTGTGGAATTCACTTATGAAGCTATCTGGTCCTGGAGTTTTGTTTGTTGGGAGGTTTTTGATTACTGATGCAATTTTGTTAGTGGTAATCAGTCTTTTCATATTTTCTATTTCTTCCTTATTCAGACTTGGAGGATTGTACATTTCTAGGAATTTATTCCTTAGATTCTAAGTGTTCCATTTAATTGTGGTATAGCCATTCATAGAAATCTCTTATGATTTGTTGTAGCTCTGTGGTGGTTATTGTAACTACCCTTTTGTTTCTCATTTCATTTATTTGGGCCCTCTCTCTGTTTTCTTGATGAGTCTGGCTAAAGCTTTACCAATTTTGTTTTCCTTTTTGTAGAACCAGCTCTCAGTTTCATTGATCTTTTCTATTTTTAAGTCTATATTTCATTTATTTTTCTTTGATCTTTTAAATTTCTTTCCTTCTACTAACATTGGGTTTTGTTTTTCTTATTCTTCTTATTATTTTAGGTTTAGGATTAGGTTATTTGTTTGATATTTTTTCTCCTGAGGTAGGCTTCTATTACTATAAAATTCCATCTTAGACCTGCTCTTGCTGCTTCCCAGATATTTTGGAGAGTTGTTTTCATTTTTGTTTGTGTCAATGTGTTTTCAGATTTCCCATTTTATTTCTTCATTGCCCCATTGCCTTTTTAGTAGCATATTGTTCAGTTGACATGTGTTTATGTTTCTTCAAGTTTTTTTTTTTTTTCTTTTTCTGCTAACTGATTTCTAGTCTCATACCATTGGGGTCAGAAATGATGCTTGATATGATTTTGGTCTTCTTAAATTTATTGAGACTTGTTTTGTGGCCTAGCGTGTGCTGTACCTTGGAGAGTTTTCCATGTGCACTTGAAAAGAATGTGTATTTTGCTGCTTTTGGATGGAATGTTCTATATATATATATATATCTGTTAAGTTCATCTACTCTAATGTGTTCTTTAAAGCCAGTGTTTCTTTATTGATTTTCCATTTGCATGATCTGTCCTTTGATGTAAGTGAGGTGTTAAAGTCCCTTATTATTATCATGTTACTGTCACTTTCTCCCTTTATGTTTGTTAATATTCACTTTATGTATTTATGTTCTCCTATGTGGGGTGCACTTATATTTACAATGTTATATCTTCTTGTTGGGCCAATCCCTTTATTGTGATGTAATGTCCTTTGTCTCTTGTTAACAGTCTTTGTTTTAAAGTCTATTTTGTCTGACAAAAGTATTGCTACGCCAGGTTTCTTTTTGTTTCCATTTGCATGGAATATCTTTTGCCATCCCCTCACTTTCAATCTGTGTGTGTCTTTAGATCTGAAGTCAGCCTCTTGAAGTAAGCATGTATATGAGTCTTATTTTATCCATTCAACTACAATGTCATTTGATTGGAGCATTTAGTAAATTTACATTTAAAGTAATTATTAATATGTATGTATTTATTGTTATTTTGTTAATTGTTTTCTGGTTATTTTTGTAGTTCTTTGTTTTCCTTTCTGCTGCTTTTGCTCTCTTCCCTTGTGATGTGATGACTATCTTTAGTGTTATGTTTGGATTCTTTTCTCTTTTTTGTGTATATATATATATATATATTTTTTTTTTTGATTTGTGGTTACCATGAAGTTTATATATAACAAACTATTTAATTCATGATGAATTTAAGTTGCTGATTTTTACATTTGAATGCCTTTTAACAACCTTGCCTTTTTATTCCCCCACAAGTTTAATGTGTTTGATATCATATTTTATATCTTTTTGTTTTGTGTATTCCTTAACTAGTTATCGTGGATATAGTTGATTTTACTACTTCTGTCTTTTAAACTTCTGACTAGCTTTATAAGTGGTTGTAACATTACCTTTACAATATATATACCTTTATCAGTGAGATATTTTTTCTTTCATAATTGTTATATTTCCAGTTGTGGTATTTTCTGCTTAGAGAAGTCACATTAACCTTTCTTTTAAAGTCAGTTTAGTGGTACTAAGCTCTTTTAGCTTTTGTTTCCTTTTAAAACTCTTTATCACTGCTTTACATGTGAGTGATAGCCTGGCCAGGTAATCTTGGTTATAGATTGTTTTCCTTTTATCACTTCGAATAACTTGTGCCACTCCTGTCTGACCTGCAAATTTTCTGCTGAAAAGTCCAGTGAGAGTCTTTTGGGAGTTCCCTTGTACATAACTAGTTACTTTTGTCTTGCTGCTTTTAAGACCCTCTCTTTATCTTTAAATGTTGCCATTTTAATTATAACATGTCTTCACGTGGACATCTTTGGGTTTGGGATTCTGTGCTTCCTGGACCTGGATATCTATTTCATTCCCAGATTAGGAAAGTTTTCATCTATTATTTCTTAAAATAGTTATCTGATCTTTGTCTTTCTTTTCTTCTTCTGGGACCCTTATAATGTGAATGTCCATAACTTTGGTTTTGTCCCAGAGGTCTCTTAAAACATCCTAATTTTTAATTTAAGATTTTTGGTTTGGTTCTTTATATTACCTAACTCTTTTTTAATCTTCTCACTGTGCTCATCCATTCTTCTTTCAACCTTGTTGAGCACCTTTATGATCATTACCTTGAACTCTTTATCAGGTAGATTGCTGTAGAGAAAGCTTTTATCATCTTAGAGAATGCATATATCATCATGAACAGAGTGTTGTAGGCAGAAATATAAACAATAAACATGCCTCCGGTGATGTCACAGAATTGAGAACCATGTTATAGGAAACTAAAATAAAGGGGATATCCTTGTTATAATGGAAAACAGCTTGGCCAAATTGTGTGTAAGATAGAACTTGTAAGTGATGAACTTGGATGTTTAGCTGGGGAGATTTCTTAACAATGTATTGAAGGTGTGGTCTGGTTTCTCCTTGCTGCTTATAGTAAAATGCAAGAGAAAGGAGATTAATTAAAGAAACAATTGTTAAGCAGAAATGAATCAGAACTCAATTTTGAAAAATGTCAGCTTATCAGTATCACAAAAAAGTGACAAAGCATATTCTGGAGAGAACAAGAAGGGTATGATCATATTTGCTACAAAGATTATGGGTGTGAGTCATGGATCCAATCAACCATCTCAGCAGAATCCAGGAATAGAGTTGCAGTTATCCAGGAAAGATCTGTGGCATTCCACTTTGATTCATCTATAATGTTTTTGAGTGTATCTTTTGGTATAGCTTTTAGTGGGTGATCTGGTATTACATTGTATATACTAACATCACAGTCTGCTGTTATTGCCATTTTACCAGTATAGACTTTGCATTTTTATGTCTCTTTATTCTTTCATTTATAATAGCATGTCATATATTTTATCTACATACATTTAGAACCACATTAGACCTTATAATTTTTGCTTCAACAAACATAATTTTAAAAACTCAAGAGGAGAAAAACAGTTTACTGTATCTACCCATAGTTTTGCTTGCTGTGTTCCTTGTTCTTTCTAGGTATACCAATATTCATTTTTAATTTTTCATTTCCTTTCTGCATAGAGAAATTTCTTTAGATATTCTTTTAGAGTAGGTCTGTTGGCTACAAATTCTCTAAGTTTCCTTTCATCTGAGATGGTCTTGATTTCCCTTTACATTCCTGAAATGTTTTCTCTGGGTATAGTTTCAAAGTTGATGCTGCTTTTTATTTCTGCACTTGAAAAATCTGTATCACTTCTTTTTGCCATCCAGGATTTCTGATAGGAAATCTGCTGTCCTTAGAATTTTCTCCCTATAGATGAGGTGTCTTTCACTCTTGCTCCTTTCAAAACTTTTTCCTTTACTTTATTTTTCATTATGTTTGCTTCCTTTTTATATCTTCTATTTTTCTGTTGAGAATATATTTATTTGCTGAATACTTGTATTTTTGTGTGTTTAAAGCACTTAAGTAATTGCTTATTGAAGCATTTTTATCATAGCTGCTTTAAAATCTCTGTCAGATAATGTTAACGTAGCCAGCATCTTGGTATTGTTTATTTTCTTTTTATACATTTTGAGATATTTCTGTTTCTTTCTATTATAAGTGGTTCTTGAGTGAAACCCTGGCATTTTGGGAATTATGAAAGACTGGATCTTCTTTAAATCTTCCATTTTACCTACTTCATCTGACACCAATCTAGTCATGAAAGGAGGAATTTTTTCCTTATAATTCTAGTTGGGGATTGAATTCCAGTTTCTCTGCTTGGTCTCCATTGACACCCAAAGTGGGAGACTCATTGCTCTGGCTCTTGCTAAACCTCTACTTATACCTCCCTGGCTGGGAAGAGTAGGAGTACAACATTATTTTTCACCCTTTGGCCTCCAGTGATAACACAGGGGTTGAGGAGTAGCCTTCTTACCATTAGACAGTGATGGAAAGTTATAATTTTCCATTAGGCCTCTTCTGGCACCACCCCAGTGAGAAGGGAAAAACAACTCATTATTGCTGGATGAGAGTGGAAGTCCAGGTTCACGGTGTGGTCTCCCCAAGTGGATATTTTGTTGGGGGACACTCATTAACACCCAGCAGGAATAAAATCCCCAGATTCTCTAAAACCACCCCAGGAGGGTCTTGGAGTGTGATAGTGGAAATCTTAACTTCCCATTCAATCTTTGCTGGTTGTGGGTGGTGATGGGGCCACAGAATGTGTGTGTCTGTGGCATTTGGGTGGGGTAAAGCAGTTATTGTCTGAAGATTTTCTGTTTTGCTAGGCTGCTTTTTTTCTGGTCTTTTGGTTATAAAAAGCAGGTTTTGTTGGGATTTATTTGTGTTCTCATTGGCATTTCTGGATTGCTGGTTTATTCAGCTACATGTATGAGGTATATGAAGTAAAATAAAATCCCAGGAACTTACTACCTTGTCATTTCTTAAGACCCAAGGTCCTTAACTAGCCAGTCAGTCTTTTCTCTTCACCTTTCAGAGTCTTCTTATCTATATATTCCCCCTCTCACCCCAGGATTTTCAGCTGTACTTAGCTGAAGAAATAGGCTAAAGTAAATCTACTCCATTTTCTCAGAAGTGGAAACTTATTTCACTAAGTTATTATTATTTTTTTTAGGAAGTACCCGGTTTCTCCTGTTCCCCTCCTACCTCCCCTTCTTTCTCTCATTTTCTGTATCCCTTTCTCTCTCCTTCACCCTGACTTTCTTATTTCAATACATAATTTTTTTTTAGCTCAGTATTTTAAATACACATCAAAAGAGATGGATTAAAAAATAGAATAAAATCTATGGAACAATAGTAACTTACATCATTTTTAAATGCCCACTATGAGGCAGGCATAGATCTCAGGGTTTGCTGGAATTGCTACATTTAATCTTCAAAGAAATCTTATGAGGTAATTATTGCCATTCTTTTTTCACAGATTAAAAATAAAGGAAAATTAAGAAAAAATTAATATATTGCCCATGGTTACTCAGCAGTAAGTGGTAGAGACAAGTTTATCTCTCTGGGAAGTCTTTTGCCAGCACTTTTTTGCTTAATTGCTTCATGACTGATATTTGTTTGTGACTATTTGTTCTTTGTATATAAATATAGAGATACTTGCATGTATGTGATAAGAGAGGGAGAGAAAAAAATATAAGAAAAAGCAATAGTTTACAATTAATTGCCATATTATAATATGCAATAAATAATTAATAAATACCAAAGTTTTAATTTAAAATTGTTAATTCCTCCTCACTATAAATTGGTGGAATGCATACTCTAATCTAGCTAAGGGAATTATCTCATCAGGTAAGGTACAAATTACATTTTAATCATCTAGATTTTGTAAGATTTTTAAGTTGCACTTATGCTACAAAATTCTGCACTTATGCTCTTACACACAGTTTTAGAAAATATGGTATCCATTAGCAATTCCTCAAAGTTGAAACAGGTCTCAGCAACTGTATATAAAGAGTCCTGTTTTCCTTCAGTATATTGGGCCAAATGCCTATTCCCTGTTCCTTATTACACAAGAATGTATTCTTTCTATATTTGATGCATGCTTCCATTTCTTCTCCAACTGTTACTTCTGTGGTATGGATAGCTACATAAATAGAAGCTGCTTACTCACCTCTACTGTTTTATAAGGAGAAGCAACTTTTCTAAAATAGAGTAAAAATGACTTCAAAAGAAAAGGCTGCTATGGCACTTCCAGACTTACAATACTAAAATTTCCTCTAGCTATCACAGCCCAAGCTGGCTGTAGTTGAATCCCAATAAAATACAAATTGTGCTGATTATTTTTCTTTCTTTCATTTTTTTTTGTTTTTATCCCTTCTTTGTTCACTTAAGCCATCATAACATATGAAATTTAAATAATTTATTACATTTATTTAGTAGTGTTTTATGGTTCCACTTCTAAACTTTTAGAAGTTGAAAATAATGTTTTCCACTTCTGTTAAGGCAAAAGCTTCTAATTTCCCTTGTGTGTGTATGTATATGTATATATAAACATTATTTGCATATTTATATATATGAACAACTGTCAAATAACCCTTGCCAAATATGAAATATTTTTAGAGGTGAGCATGTGTATTTGAGTCAACAGAATATATTAGCCCTGATATTAGGACACATTCCTGCTCATAATTTTTTTCTGTATTTCACCAAAAACACTAAAGTTCATAATTGTAGAAAATATTTTGTAGAGAGAAAATCTGGTTCTTCAGCACAAAGGAAGATTTCTTCTTGATTTTTTTTATTTTTAAAAATATGAATTATATAGATTCATCCATGCTCAGAGCCAGGTACAAGGTGAAGAAAATTAAATACAAAATGGACCTCTCAGGAAAGAGTCAAGAAGAAGTATCAATTAGAATATATTTTTTATAACTTTTTATTGAGATATAGTTAATTTACAATGTTGTGTGAACTTCAGGTGTACAGCAAAGAGATTCAGATATATATATATATATATTTCTTTTTCAGATTATTTTCCATTATAAATTATTACAAGATTTTGAATATAGTTCCCTGTGTTGTACAGTAGGTCCTTGTTGTTTATCTATTTTATGTATAGCAGTGTGTATATGTTAATCACAAACTCCTAATTTATCTCTTCCCATCCATCCCCTTTGGTAACCATAAGTTTGTTTTCTATATGTGTGAGTCTATTTCTGTTTTATAAATAAGTTCATTTGTATTTTTTTTAGATTACACATATGTATGTTATCATATCATATTTGTCTTTCTCTGTCTGACTTAGTTTACTTAATATGATAATCTCTAAGTCCATCCATGTTGCTGCACATGGCGTTATTTCATTCTTTTCAATACCTGAGTAATATTCCATTGTGTGTGTGTGTGTATATATATATATATATATATATATATATATATATATATATGTATATATCTCACATCTTCTTTATCCATTCATCTGTCAATGGACATTTGGGTTGCTTTCATGTCTTGGTTATTGTAAATATTTCTGCTATGAACATTGGGTTGCATGTATCTTTTCAAATTAGAGTTTTCACCTTTTTTATATATATGCCTAGGAGTGGGATTGCAGGATCATATGGGATTTCTGAGTGTTCTATACATATCAATTAAGTCCATCTGCTCTAATGTGTCATCTAAAGCCTTTGTTTCCTTATTGATTTTTTTTGTGGATGACCAGTCATTGATATAAGTGAGTAATTAAAGTCCCCCACTATTGTGTTACTGTCAATTTCTCCTTAAATTTGCCTTATAAATTGAGGTGCTATTATGTTTGGTGCATATATATTTACCTTTGTTATATCTTCTTCTTGGATTGATCCTTTGATCATTATGTAGTGTACTTCTTTGTCTCTTGTAACAGTCTTTATTTTAAAGTTTATTTTGTCTGATATAAGTATTGCTGCTCCAGCTTTCTTTTGATTTCCATTTGCATGGAATACCATTTTCTGTCCCATCACTTTCAATCTGTAGATCTGAAGTGAGTCTCTTGTAGGCCACATATATTTTGGTTCTGTTTCTGATTTTGTATCTGTTCAACCAGTCTATGTCTTTTGGTTGGAGCATTTAGTCCAATTACATTTAAGGCAATTATTGATATGTATGTTCCTATTGCCATTTTGTTAATTGTTTTGAATTTGTTTCTGTAGCTCCATTTTCCCCTTTCTTCTTTGCTCTCTTCTCTTGTGATTTGATGACTATCTTTAGTGTTATGTTTGGATTCCTTTTTCTTTTCTTGTGTGTATATCTATTATAGATTTTTTTTTTGCCATTACCATGAGGTTTTTTGTATTGCAGTCTATATATATAGTGCTTATTTTAAGTTGCTGATCTCTTAATTTCAAGTGCCATTTAGACACCATACATTTGTACTCTCCTCTCCTCACAATTACTGTTTTTGATATTATATTTTACATCTAATTGTTTTAGGTATTCCTTAACTGTTTATTGTGGATACAAATGATTTTACTACTTTTGTATTTTAACCTCCCTACTAGCTTTGCATGTGGATGAACTTCCTACCTTTATTGTATGTTTGCCTTTACCAGTGAGCTTTTGCATTTTGTAACTTTCTTGTTTCTAGTTGTGGCCTTTTCTTTTCTCCCTAGAGAAATACCTTTGGCATTTGCTGTAAAGCTGGATTGGTGGTGCTTTTAGTTGTTACTTGTCTGTAAGTCTTTTGATTTCTCCATCAAATCTGAGTGACAGCCTTGCTGGGTAGAGTGTTCTTTGTTGTAGGTGTTTCTCTTTCATCACTTTAAGTATATTGTGTCACTCCCTTCTGCCATGCAGACTTTCTGCTGAAAAATTAGCTTATAGCTTTATGGGAGTCCCCTTGTATGTTATTTGTTGTTTTTCCCTCGTTGCTTTTTAATATTCTCTCTCTATCTTTAATTTTTGCCATTTTGATTACAATGTGTCTTGGTGCATTTCTCTGTGGGTTCATCCTGTATGAGATTCTCTGTGCTTCCTGGACTTGGGTGACTGTTTCCTTTTCCAAGTTAGGGAAGTTTTCAACTATTATCTCTTCAAGTATTTTGTCAAGCATGTGCTCTCTTTCTTCTCCTTCTGGGACCTCTATAATGCAAATATTAGTGTGCTTGATGTTGCCCCAGAGGTCTCTTACACTGTCCTCATTTCTTTTCTTTCTTTTTTTTCTGTTCTGTGGTAGTGATTTCCACTACTCTGTCTTTCAGATCACTGATCCATTCTTCTGCCTCATTTAGTCTACTAGTGATTCCTTCTAGTGTATTTTTCATTTCAGTTATTGTATTCTACAATTATGTTTGGTTTTTCCTTGTATTTTCTAGTTTTTGTTAAAAACTTCTAATTTCTTACTCTGTGCATCCATTCTCCTCCAGAGTTCTTTGATCATCTTTACAATCATTACTCGGAATTTTTTCTTGGGTAGATCACCTATCTCCATGCCACTTAATTCTTCTTCTGGGATTTTATCTTGTTCTTTTATCAGAAACATATTCCTCTCTTGCCTCATTTTGGCTACATTGTTATTTGTATTTTTACATATGTGTTAGGTTAGTTACATTTCTCAACCTTGGAGAAGTGGCCCTTTGTAGGAGATATCTTATACATCCCAGCAGTGCACTCCCCTCTTGTCACCCAAGTACCAGGGGCTACCTGATCCAAGGGTAATGTCTGGCCTGTGTTTGTGGACCCAGCCTGCAGGCTGAGGGACTCTAATTTTCTTATTTCTGGTGTCTGCCCCTTGGTGGGTGAGGCTGGTCTAGAGGCTTATGCAGGCTTCCTGGTGGGAGGGGCCAGTGCCTGCCCAGCTCCAGTGAGTGGAACTGTGTCTCAGCTCTCTGATGAGCAGGGCCATGTCTAGTGGCATGTCTAGAGATGGCTGTAGGCTCAGGAAGTCTTTAGGCCACCTGTCTACTGACGGGTGGGGCTATGTCCCAGCCCAGTTTGTTATTTGGTTTGAGGAGTCCCAACAAGGGAGTCTACAGTCTGTTGAGTGGGGCCCAGTCTTGTTGTCAAGTTATCAGCAGGTAGATCTGGCCCAAGCTCTTATAAAATTACTGTTTTTGCCCTTGGTCCTGGGGCATGTGAGCTTTGGTGTGTGCCCTTTAAGAGTGAAGGCTCTATTTCTTCCAATCCTGCAAAGCTCCTTCAATCAAGCCCCACTGGCCCTCAAAGCCAAATGCTTCTGGGGCTCCACTTTCCAGTACAGGACCCCGTGGCAGGGGAGCCCATTGTGAGTCTCAGATCCCTGGGACTTGGGGGCCTTACATGCAGCTCAGACCTCTCACTCCTGTGGGAGAAACTCTGTAATATATTTATTCTACAGCTTGTGGGCCAGGTAGTATAGGAATTGATTATATCACAATTTCACCCCTCCTACCCATCTCATTGTGGTTGCTCCTTTATGTCTTTAGTTGTAGAAGATCATTTCTGGTAGGTTCCAGACTTTTTCATCAATGGTTGTTCTTCAGTTAGTTGTGATTTTGGTGTGTACATGAGGGGAGGTGAGCTTAGGGTCCTTCTACTTTGCCACCTTAGCCACTCTCCTGGGAAGATTTTGAGACTAAAGTTTTGAGCTCTGCAAGTTTCTTGTACATTTCAGCTACACAGGACAATGGGGCATCAAGGATACCTCAGTTGGTGCTTGAAGTCTCACAAGTTCAAAAAAAGCTCTGCAGCCAGGCAGCCAATTGCAGGATATACTGTGAAAATTCTTTGTAATTTCTTCAATTAGGATACATTTACAATTAAGAACTACAAATAGAGGATATGGCAGATTAGAGACAGGAAAACAGAGAGCTTCCATTAAAAATAAATTGATTATAATAAATATATAAATGAAAAGAATGTGAAAATTTACAAAGATTTATTAACTATGTCATTTCTTCTTATATAATGATAATTAGGTCTGGGAATAATTTCAGTTTAAGAGACAGATGAGGAGTAGGTACTCAAGTTAGTTCATAGCCTAGGACCATCTGCTAGATACTTTTAAGAAATGATCATGAAAATGCATTGGGTGGAGAAAAATATATTAAGGTTTAGTTAGATGTCTAGATGTAATAGTATAGCAAGATTCCTCTTGCCAAGAGGAAAAAATAGTGTCTCAATTTATAAAATTCAGTTATAATTAGCTAGTAATATCATTATTTAAATATGAATCTTATGATAGTAAAGCAAGTCCATATAATCACTCTTCATTGAAAGTGTTCTTAGATATTTATTCATATCATCATATGATGATATGAAGCATGTGAAAATTTTAAAGATTTATGTAAACTTTATTCAGAAGTCAATGAACTTACTTTTACAGGAACCATAAATTTTATATTTGGTATTTTGATGCTTCTCTGTCTAAGCAATACCTGCTAGTGGTATACTTTATGCAATATTATTTGGTATTGATTTTAAATTTTGAAAAGCCATGTTTCCTAGGACTAAATCTTTAATATTATTATGGCTAGAAAACATTTTAACCACCACTTTAAAGAACATTTTCCCCAAAATGACGTTTATTTATACACCAAGAGAACAGCTATATGTTCCTCGTTCCACTCTTTTATCTTTCTGTCAGATAGCTGCAAGTTGTTAAGAGGCTAGGTGATTCTTGCCCATTATTATCTACTTGCACAATGAACAGTAGGATATTCCAACTTCCTGAGAGTAGAATTAAAATTGACTTTTAATGTCAAAATACTCAAGTGGCCAATACAGCTGGTTGAAATATGCCAACCTGTATAGCATTTTATTTCATATTATTTGTTTTCTTAAAGACAGATACTCAGTCCCAAATATAGAATGTCCTAAAATCACCTTAACCTAGAATTTTTCCACTGAAGTTTCATTGAGTCCAACATTCAGGAGGTAATATAGTATAAGCATATGACACTAAAAAGTCCAATAAAACTACAGCAAAATACCTCTTCATTTAGCCTTATGCATTTTAATGTGATAAACTAATCTTAGCATGACTTTAGAGTGGTAGTATTAGCTGTTTAAAAATTAGAAGGCCTAATATTTTGAATTGTGTGTGTTTTTACACATAGACACATACACACAACAGAATTGTAGAGAATATGAAATGGAGAAAAAAATAGATTTTAGAAGGTTGATATAAAACAGAAGTGCAGGTGGTAATGACTGAAGTTTCCTTTAATTATTAATACTAAAAACAGATACCTTTTACTAGGCACTTGATATTAGATTGTTTAATTCTCATCACAAACTTATAATTTAGAAAATTTTCCCCTTTCAAATAAAGAAAATAAACTTTAGAGAAGTTTATACCTTAGCCCAAGATTACTCACTTAATAAACTCTGGAGAAAAATATGAATCCTGTCCTCTCAGATTTTGAAACTTGTGCTCTACTACTCTCTAACAGAATATTTGAAATGATGCTCTTATCTGTGTACTTGAAAGCACTAATGCAGATAAGAATTCAAACTTTATTCAGGATTCCCAGCACTCTCAAACATCTGCTCAAGTAGATTACTGCTGAAGATGTTGGTAAAACCAAACTGCAGGAAACTCTGGTACCTTATAATCAAAACTGTCATGAGTGATTTTTTGTTCACTTCTGTTTGAGTTTATCTTTCTTTACATGTTTATTAAGTAATGACTGTCATTGACCTATAGGCCTGCATATGGATGATGGTAAGAACAGGGCTATTAAACCTTACTGAGTAGAACATGTGTATATCACACAAAATAAGGTAGATTAATGAGAAGAATTAAACCATGAGTTGTTACCTTATGGACCATTTCTTTTATTCTCATAATAGTTATGATTACTGCCAAATATATAACATCTCAAAGACTTAAAAAAGTGAAACTGTAATTATATAAACTAAACATATAAGCCCAATGTGGTACAATAAAAAGAGTTTTACTATTAATATCTAAACACCATAATTTTTTTAACATCTTTATTGGAGTATAATTGCTTTACAATGGTATGTTAGTTTCAGCTTCACAACAAAATGAATCAGTTATATATATACATATGTTCCCATATCTCTTCCCGCTTGTGTCTCCCTCCCTCCCACCCTCCCTATCCCACCCCTCCAGGCGGTCACAAAGCACCGAGCTGATCTCCCTGTGCTATGCGGCTGCTTCCCACTAGCTATCTACCTTACGTTTGGTAGTGTATATATGTCCATGCCTCTTTATCGCTTTGTCACCGTTTACACTTCCCCCTCCCCATAGCCTCAAGTCCATTCTCTAGTAAGTCTGTGTCTTTATTCCTGTTTCACCCCTAGGTTTTTCATGACATTTTTTTTTCTTAAATTCCATATATATGTGTTAGCATACGGTATTTGTCTCTCTCTTTCTGACTTACTTCACTCTGTATGACAGACTCTAGGTCTATCCACCTCATTACAAATAGCTCATTTCGTCTCTTTTTATGGCTGAGTAATATTCCATTGTATATATGTGCCACATCTTCTTTATCCATTCATCCGATGATGGACACTTAGGTTGTGTCCATCTCTGGGCTATTGTAAATAGAGCTGCAATGAACACCATAATTTTAAAGGGAATACACTAATGGAAAGAATATGATAGGATAATGCATGCTTGTGTATCTATTTGCTTAGATATTTTCAATTTCCTTTTCTTGAAACAATTATTTTACAGACATTTTAACATAACTGTAAAGTATATGAAGAAAATTAATGCTGGTGGTAAGATGTAATCAAATTTTTTTTAAAAACATTAAAATTACCTGATATTAATATAACTAAATTAATTACAAAGGATTTTAGATATATCCTGATATTTTGATTTTTATCAATCAAACTCTGAAATTCAACAGTGGATAATGTTATTCAAGATTTCCAAATTAAAAGAGTTTATCTCTATTTTAAATTAACCACATACTATTTGAAGAAAACAAGAGATTTAAAATTGTTTTTTAATTTCTAGCATAGTAATTTCACTTCTAAAAATCCATTCTTTGAAAATTGTTTGAAAAGGTCATACACACACACATACACATAAAAATGCACACATACACATTTTTATCATAAAATTGTTTATGATAATCAAAATTGGCAATATATGTGTCAAAAATAGATAAAATACATATTTAATAAAGCATGGATTAGATAAAATACCAGGTGGCCAATTACAGTCATAGTTATAAAAATTCTGAAACATAAAAATTTATCAGGAATAATATTATATAAGTAAAAGGGGAGGATAAATTTTATCCATAGCATGTTTCCATTTATAAGTTATAAATAGATATATAAACACGCTAAGAAAATACATTAATTGGCATTTATTATTCAACAAACAATAATTGTATGTATTGTGTTTTAATGTAAATAGACACAAAATTGTTACTGACATTTTGTCATGCTTAATGTGGTTCTAGCTTAAAATATAAGTATTTAAAAGTGAAAATATAAGTATATTGCCTGAAAAAAGCAACTAAAACTCAAAAAATCTGTGTAGAATAATTTTCTCCTATATAAAATCTAATAAATTAAAAGTAAAATATAAAAAATTTTAGAAGACAGTTGTGGCATTTTTACTTCATATTGCTACAGAGAAACATGAAAAACTGGTGCTCTCCTACTGTTAATGGGTTATTTTGAAATACTAATTAATGTAAAACTGTATCCTTTAATCAAATTGTTTACAAAGAGTTAATTAAAAATCTTTAAATAAAATATTGAGCTTTACTTTTTATAATGTTTAAAAAGACATAAAAAGTGGCAATTAAAGGAGAAACCCATGTAAGCTGTTATCACTCTGCTTGAATTAGAGGAAAATTTAAATAGATTGTAATAGTCAATATAAAAGTATAATATTTTTGTGAATGAAATCAATGCAAACATAGAAAAACATTTTTATATTGAATCTTCTAGTTTCTATTAAATGATAATATTTAGTTGTATCTGTTTTCATGGCTTTTTAAGTTTATTTAGTTTAACTTTATTATGGAAAACATCATAATTATTGACACGTTTTGTTAATTCATCTAATTAGATTATCATTAACTATACATCAAGAAGTAACCTTGTTGATTACTTGATCACACACACATGAATTCATAACCCAACTTATAAAGATAAAATAATACTAAAACATTTCTAAGTTAAAATTTGAAGCTCATAAAATTATTTATTTTCCCTAGAAACAAAGTTATAAGGGGTCCCCAGCCTATCCTAATAAATTTTTTTTGTAATGGATATTAAAGCTAGATCTTTTGAGTCAGACTTATCTGTGTTCAAATCCAAACTCTGCCATTTACTGCTGGTGGGATCATGGAAATATGAAAATAGATAATAAAGCCAAACTCAAGTTTGCATTTTAGAATTAAGTGAAATATTGCCTTTGAATTGCCTATAACACTATCAATAACTAAATAAGCATGCAATAGATGAGGTACATCATTCTTATCAATATCAAGTTCAGATTTTTTTTTTAACTGAAATATTAACACCTTTGACTTAGAAAATAAGAGAAGACACAAATTAACAATATCTGGAAAGGGGATATCACTATACATTTTACACATGTTTAAAGGATAGTAAAATAATACTATTAACAATTCTATATACATAAATTTGACAACATAGACTAAATGGACCAAATATCAGAAATAAAACTACAATTCATTCAGTGTGAAATAAATAATTTAAATAGCTCCATCAATATTAAATAAATTGAATTTGTAATTAAAAACAAATTTTCATAATAGAAATCACCAGACCCAGATGATTTCACTGGAGAATTCTAAGAATTCACACAAATTCTCCACAGTCTATTATAGAAAATGGAAGAAGATAGAACATTTTCCAATTCATTTTATGAAGCAAGTTTTACCCTTATATGAAAACCAAACAAAGAACAGAAAAAGAAAAAATACGGACAGATATTTCTCATAAATATAGATTAAAAATTCTTAAAAAATCATTAGCAAATATAGTGCAGCAATGCATAAGAAGAATTATACATGATGATTAAATGAGTTCATCCAACGATGCAAGGCAGTTTCAAAATTTGAAAAGTAATCAATATAACACACCATGTTAACAAACTGAAGAAGAAACATCATATGATCATATCAGTTGATGCAGAAAAGCATTTGATGAAATTCAAAACCCATTCATATCAAAAAGAAAAGAAAACGGGGAATAATAGGAATAGAGGAGAATTTCCTCAACTTGATAAAATGAGCATGTACAAGAAGTCTACAGCTAACATTGTGCTGAATGGTGAAATACTGAATGATTTTCTTCTAATATTCAAGAATGAGGTAAGTATGTTTGCACTCACCATTCATTAAAAATAGTACTGGGTTCTAGTCAGTGCAGTCAGGCAAAAAAAATATATATAGATAGATAGATATAGATATAGATACATATATGGCATATACAATGGAAAGGAAAAATAAAACTGTCTCTTTCACAGATGAATAATTTCCACATTAAAATAAAAATCCCAAGGCACCTTCAAAAAGGCTTCTAGAACTAATAAGTGAGTTCAGCAAGTCTCCAGATCCAGAAAAAACAAATAAAAATAAAAATCAATTGTATATACTAGCAACCAACAGCTGGACACCAAAATTTAAAATACAATACCATTCAGATTCTATGAAAAATAATATGAAATATTTACATGTAAATCTAACAAACCATGTACAGGTCTTGTATACTAAAAATTATATATCACTTATGAAATAAATTTTGAAAAATTTATATGAAAGAAATTTTGAGAAGTATATATAAAAATTTTGAGAAATATATATATATATATATATATATATATAGTGGGTTGGAAGACTCTGTATTGTTAACATGTCAATTCTAGCTAAATAGACATATAGATTCAACACAATTCCAATCAATATTTTAGCATATTTTTTGGAAACTTGTCAAGCTTTTTCTAAAATTTATATGGAAAAGCTAATGGAGTAGAGTACCTCAAACAATTATGATAAAGAGTGAGAATGGCTATTATCAAAAACACAAAAAATAACCATTGTTGCTAAGGATGTGGAAAAAAGGGAAGGTAAAATATTACATCCACTATGGAAAACAGTATAAAAGGTCCTCAAAAAATTAAAAATAGAACTACTGTACAATACAGCATTTACACTTTTGGGAATTTATCCAAAGGAAATAAAAACACTAAATCAAAAAGATATATACACTCCAATGTTCATTGCAGCATTATACACAAGAATCAAGATATGGAGGTAACACGAAAGTCCACTGATAGGAATGGGTAAAAAAGATGTGGTACATATTTACAATGCACTATGATTTAGCCATAAAAAAGAATAAAATTCTGACATTTGTAACAACATAGATGGATCTAGATGGCATTAAATTAAGTGAAATAAGTCAAAGACAAATACTGTATGTCTTTATTTACATGTGGACTCTAAGAAAACAAAACAAATATAACAAAACAGAAACAGACTTATAGGTGCATAGAACAAAGTAGTGGTTGCCAGAGGGGAGGGCACATGGGGATGGCCAAAATAAGTAAAGGGGATTAAGAGGTACAAACTGCCAGCTATAGAATTAATAAGAAAAAGAGATGTAATGTATAATATAGGGAAAATAGTCAATAATATTGTAATAACTTTGTATGGTGTAAAATGAGTAAAAATATCAAATCACTATGTTGTACACATGAAAAAATACAAAAGTGTAAGCCAACTAAAATTCTCCTGGCAGTTGTCTCAGGATGGTGGGATTTCAGAAGAGCTTTGCTCAATATTTTTTGGTACTGTTTGAATGTGTTTATAATGAGTGTATCATTTATGTAATCAGAAAAATCAATAAAACATTTTCATTGTGAAAAAAATTGTAAGTCAAATATAATTCAATACAAAATAAGTAAAATAAAATCTTTTACATATTGATTGTGAGATTAAAATCTTTTCAACAGATAGTGTTATAACAATTGGACTTCTGTATGCAAGAATATGACCCTAGACTCCCATATCACACCTTATATAAAAACTGACTCTGCGGATGACATGTTACTATACATAGAAAATCCTAAAGATGCCACCAGAAAACTACTAGAGCTAATCAACGAATTTAGTAAAGTCACAGGATACAAAATTAATACACAGAAATCTCTTCACTCCTATACACTAACAATGAAAAATCTGAAAGAGAAGTTGAGGAAACACTCCCATTTACCACTGAAGCAAAAAGAATAAAATACCTAAGAATAAACCTACTTCAGAGACAAAAGACCTGCATACAGAAAAATATAAGACACTGATGAAAGAAATCAAAGATGCTATAAACAGATGGAGAGATATACCATGTTCATGGATTGGAAGAATCAATATTATGAAAATATACTACCCAAAGCAATCTACAGATACAACACAATCCCTATCAAATTACAAATTGCAGTTTTCACAGAACTAGAACAAGAAATTTTACAATTTGTATGGAAACACTAAAGACCCAGAATAGCCAAAACAATCTTGAGAAGAAAAACAGAGCTGGAGGAATCAGGCTACCTGACTTCAGACTGTAGTACAAACCTACAGTAATCAAGAGAGTGTGGTACTGGCACAAAAAACAGAAATATAAAACAGTGGAAGAGGATAGAAAGCCCAGAGATAAACCCATGCTTCTATGGTCAACTTATATTTGAAAAAAGAGGCAAGAATTTAGAAAGGAGAAAAGACTGCTTCTTCAATAAGTGGTGTTGGGAAAACTGGACAGCTACATGTAAAAGAATCAAATTAGAACACTCCCTAACACCATACACAAAAATAAATTCAAAATGGATTGAAGACCTACATGTAAGGTCAGACACTATAAAAATCTTAGACGAAAACATAGGCAGAACACTCCATGACATAAATCACAGAAAGATCCTTTTTGACCCACCTCCTAGAGTAATGAAGATAAAAGCAAAAATAAACAAATGGGACCTAATGAAACTTAAAAGCTTTTGCCCAGCAAAGGAAACCATAAACAAGATGGAAAGACAGTGCTCAGAATGGGAGAAAATATTTGCAAATGAAGCAACTGACAAAAGATTAGTCTCCAAAATTTACAAGCAGCCTATGCAGCTCAATATCAAAAAAAAAATCAATCCAAAAATGGGCAGAAGACCTAAATAGACATTTCTCCAAAGAAGAAGTACAGATTGCCAACAAACACATGAAAAGGTGCTCAACCTCACTAACCATCACTAATCATCATTTGATTTGAAATGTAAATCAAAACCACAATGAAGTATCACCTCACACTGGTCAGAATGGCCATCATCAAAAAATGTACAAACAATAAATGCTGGAGAGGGTGTGGAGAAAAGGGAATCCTCCTGTAAAGTTTGTGGGAATGTAAATTGATACAGCCACTATGGAGAACAGTATGTAGTTTCCTTAAGAAACTAAAAATAAAACTACCATATGACCCAGCAATCCCACTACTGGGCATATACCCTGATAAAACCATAATTCAAAGTACATGTACCCCAGTATTCATTGCATCACTATTTACTATAGCCAGGACATGGAAGCCACATAAATGTCCATAAACAGATGAATGGATAAAGAAGATGTGGCACATATATACAATGGAATATTACTCAGTCATAAAAAGGAACAAAATTAAGTCATTTGTAATGATGTGGATGGAACTAGAGTCTGTCATACAGAGTGAAATAAGTCAGAAAGAGGAAAACAAATACCATATATTAACACATATATATGGAATCTAGAGAAATGGCACCCATGAACCTAGTGGCAGGGTAGCAATAGAGGTGCAGATGTAGAAAATGGATTTGTGGACAATGGTTGGGGGGAAGGGGAGAGTGGGACAAATTGAAAGAGTAGCACTGACATATATACACTACCATGTGTAAAATAGATAGCTAGTGGGAAGCTTCTGTATAGCACACGGAGATCAGCTCAGTGTTTTATGATGACCTAGAGGGATAGGATGCGGAGGGAGGGAGGGAGGCTCATGAGTGAGAGTATATAGGTATACATATAGCTGATTCACTTATTTGTGCAGCAGAAACTAGCACAACATTGTACAGCAATTATAATCCAATAAAGATGTTAAAAGTATTGACTCTAAATACAACATGAAAGGCACAGTCCATGAAGGATAGAATTGATAAATTCGACTTCATTATAATAAAAAACTTCTGTTCTGTGAAAATCACTATCAAGGAAATAAGAAGACAAGCCACAAACTGGGGTATAATATTTTAAAAAGATTTATCTGATAAAGGACTATTATCCAAAATACACAAAGTACTCTTAAAATTCAACAATAAGGAAATAACCTAATTATAAAGGAGAACATACTTTATAGCACAGGGAACTCTACTTAATGCACTGTGGTGACAAATGGGAAGGAAATCAAAAAATCAGGAGATATATGTATATGTATAGCTGATTAATTTTGCTGTATAGTAGAAACTAACACAACATTGTAAAGCAACTGTACTCCAATAAAAATTAATTTTAAAAAATGGGCCAAACATCTCACCAACAAAGATATAGAGATGGAAAATAAATATATAAAAAGTGCTCAACATCATATGTCATCAAGGAATGGCAAATTAGAAAAACAATAAGATAGTACCACATACCTATTGGAGTGGCAAAACGCAAAACACTGATAATACCAAATTTTGGCCAGGATATGCAGCAACAGGAAATACCATTCATTGCTGGTGGAAATGAAAAATATATAGGCACTTTGAAAGACAGTTTGCTGGTTTCTTACAAAATTAATCATTCTCTTTTTGAATTAGTGTTTTCACTTTTTCTGGATATATACCCTGGAAGGGAATTACTTAACCATAAGGTAGTTCTATTTTTAATTTTATGAGGAATCTACATACTGTTTTCCACAGTAGCTGCACCAATTTACACTCCCACCAACAGTGGACTAGGGTTTCCTTTTCTCTATATCCTCTCCAAAATATGTTATTTGTAGACTTTTTGATGATAGCCATTCTGATAGGTATGTGGTTCTACCTCATTGTTGTTTTGACTTGCATTTCTCTAACAATTAGCAATGTTGAGCTTCTTTCACGTGCCTGTTAGCCATCTGTATGCTTTCTTTGGAAAAATGTTTATTCAGGTGTTCTGACCATTTTTTGATTGTTTTTTGATATTGTATTGTAAGAGCTGTTTATATATTTTGTATATTTACCCTTTGTCTGTCATATTATTTGCAAATATTAACTAAGTCCCATTTGTTTATTTTTGCTTTATTTCTTTTGCTTTAGGAGACAAATCTAAACATATATTGCTGTAACTTATGTAGTGTTCCATCCATGTTCTCTTCTAGGAGTTTTATGGTTTTAGATCTTACACGTAGGTCTTTAATCAATTTTGAGTTTATATTTGTATATGGTGTGAGGACATGTTCTAATATCATTGTTTTACATGTGGCTGCCCAGTTTTCCCAGCATCACATATTGAAAAGATTGTCTTTTCTCCATTGTATACTCTTGTGTCCTTTATCATAAATTAATTTATCATAGGTGTGTGGGTTTATTCCTGGGCTCTCTCTTCTGTTACAGAGATCTATGTGTCTGTTTTTGTGCCAGTATCTTGAATATCCTTTAGGCAGGGAGCAAAAATTAACATATGGATTAATATTTACTTTTAGGTTTGTTCTTCTATTATTGACTCAAAATACCTGATTACTTAAACATTGATCTCCTTTATGATCCTGTCCTGTTATTACCACTTTTCAATAACAGGTAGCAGGCTTGGGTTTTAAAAGATTATGAACTTCCATTTGTACATATCCTAGTACACCATTCTACCTTAGAGGAAAACAATACATAAAATGAAGCTTTATAAATGACAGTTTGTGGCTTCACCAAATAAATATATATTTTCACATTCAATCTATTATGATACTATTCTGCATTTACAAAAATAATTTTCTAATTTTCAAAGCATATTGAAATGCATAATCCCAGATAACACCAAATGGTAGGTTTTTAGTGATCCAGATAGAGTCTTCACATGAGTACATCCATGGCTAATTTCTTTTTAAATAGCCTTTCAAGTGAGAGCTATGCTATATAGATTAAAACCAGCTGACTCCACCCAAAATCTGTCATAAGGATATGAGCTTTAAGTTGGTTTTTAGTAGTGGATATTTATTTACACTGATCCAGTCATACTTGCTTCATTTCTGCAATCTCTCTGCAAAATAGAAACGTTTTCATAAGAATTTCAATAATTCTCACAATAGTTTACCACCAATACCATGCCCTCATAAACTGAAATAACCAATTATAGGTGCAAGAAAAAGTAACACATTAAATTTAAATCCAGAAATATTCTGCTTCAAGTATATTTTTGAAATAATGCTTAGTTTTAAAATATGCATGGTAAACAATGAAGAACATATAAACAGCTTGGAATGCCCATGTTTGATTCCAATTTTCTCTGACTGAAAACATTCTCATTGTATATATGGTCTCTTGCTGAATGTAGAGGAATTTTTTCCTCTGATGTTCAAACTTGTATTTAGAAAAGCAAATTATCTCAGTGACTTTGATAACTTATTTTATCTTCAAGTAAATCATAAGTCACAAATCCTTGACTCTGAACAGTTTTGTCTGCCAGTGTTTTGAAGTGCTTATTCTGCAAATGTCTGGTTATCTATAAAATATTAATAGAAGAAAAAGTAGTGGCTCTCTGCTTGCTGTAAATTGAGGGACAAAATGAACCAGCTCAACTTTAAGCCGCAAAAGATTTCTTTGTGATGTTTATAGTAATTCACCATGGACCCTACCTGCTTAACTCATTCAGGGTACCCCCAGGAGTGTATGATATGACTTTGCTTTTGTTTCCAGGTTAGAAACAAGGTTAGCCTGCTTACTTTTCAACATCGAAGTAAAATGTCATTGGTTTTCTGACAAACAATGTATGCCAGAGACATGGGTCTTTTTCTCACTAAACTTCAATTTTTTAGTATAGTTCCAAGTTTCTGGAAATAAATCTTTTAATAGAGAGGGGTATGTCTGCTGTTGATTTTTATAGACTAAAATGTCAGATCTACAGTTATTCAGACAAAAGATTGGAATTAAAAAAGAACAAAACAAGAAAACAGCTTCTTTGGGAAATAAAAGATGGTTAATGAAGTATCCTGTTTGTCATCATATAATAATCACCAAAATGCTTGTCTTAGACATTCCTGCTTAAAAATCTGTTTTAATTACTCTTCTATCTTAGAATAGTCCCTTGCATTTGAAGCTTTTGTTGATTTTATATGATTACTATGAACCAAGTAATAGCAGTAATAAAATCAATCTTCAAAACTGATCTCTATTTAATATTATTATTTTAATATTGTGTATCTAGAAAGACTTAAATATGAAATATCTACTATACTAACAAATGGCATAGTTAGATTTTATTAACAATGATAACCAGCTATACCTATAATTTAAAAATACATATACTTGTTTTGCTAGTTGGTTTATCTGTCTTTTAATGAATGAAATATTTTGTCAACCAAAAAATTGTAAAGTTTATTGCACTAGTAAAGTAACGAAAATTGTTAGCTCCTGTGATAAAGGGCAACATGTCCACAATCCCTCATTCCCATCTGTATTCATACCTCCTGCAATCTTATTTTGTAGTTTCTCCCATTAAGAGATAGAAGCTATTCTTCCTTCTTTTGAATCTGACTCTGCAGTGTAACTTGCTTTGGCCAATAGAATGCAGTTTAAGGGACTATTTTCCAGTTAGGAGCTTAAGCTGTAAGTTTATTATGCTTTCATTTGTTCATTGGAACCTTGCCCAATTGCCATGTGAATAAGCCTGGGGATTAAGTTGCTGGAGGATGAGGGACCACATAGAATAGAGACACTCTCTACTCAGGGTTTCCTAGACCAGCTAATCCTGGGAAATCCAAGAGCAGGACACAAGACAAGGGTGAGCCCATAGGGAACCACCCAACTGAGAGCTGCTCAAATTGCTCACCTGAACAAAAGTGAATTAAAATAGTTGTTTCAAGCCACAGAGCATTGGGGTACATTGTTACATGGAAAAAAAAACTAATACATTATAAAAAATTAAGCATTCCTTTGTTCAACTACACATGCATAAATATCTCAACAGCATTTCAGGACAAAGACCTCTGTCATACGAAAACTGGTTCCATTTATTTTATAAGCTACTGACTTTCTGGGGGATCCCATGTTGCTGGTACTATGATCCCATGTTATTGCATGCTTGCCCTAAGAAACAGTCAGGCTAATGATAGACTGATAGAAATAGAGATTAATCTAAAACATCTAGTAGTGAAGACATCATTTTTTACCTTGAAGGAGATTTAGCTAGGGCTTAAACAACTTTAAAAAGTAAATATTGGCTTTGCATAAACATTACCAAAATAACTGGAGAGGAGTAAACACATCAGTTAAACTTATCACTTAGCATTAAATAGATACAAACAAGATTTTTGATAGAATTCAACTGCTTTTGCTACTAAGTTCAAGTGGATTTTTTTCCACAAATAAAGTATTGTTTAAATATATTGCTTAAAAATTCACCATGGCGAAGAGATTGATTATGGGGACCTATTCTCATGGAAAGAAGTGGTGACTTTACACTTTAATGTCAGATAATGACTATAAGAAAAAAAAGTAAGTTAAAGAAATCTTGCCATCTAATTATCATATTTAGTTTCCACTTAGCTATTATATTTCCTTTGTAAAAAAATTCTTCTATGGAAAAAATAAATTGGTCTTTTATAACAGAATTAAGTATCAAAAGAAAATCATTTGTATCTTAGTCTTCACATAAAACTATGCCTGAAAAAATAGTGGTAATTCAATAAAACACAAAATAATGTGAAGATTTCTGGTGCCTTGATAAACCTTTGAGAGAGTTATACTCTGTCTGCTTCTGATATTAGGCTATAGCATTTTTCAGAAGACTCACTTATTGTAAAAAATATGTAAAGCTAATGACACAACTATAATGAGACAATTTGATTTAAAAGAGTAACATGTCCTCAGATTATAAAGGCAATGTGATTCCATTAGAGGTTAGAAAACAATACAGTATTCATCATGCTGTGTTGTAACCTGTCCTTGCTTCAATATATAAGAGAAGTTTGTTGAATATAACAGTATTTCATAGTGCCGGATCCTCTGTATTAGGTATTCCAGAGATTCTGCTTTCTTTAAATAGCAAAATTTTGTTAGTAACATCTAAATATATTACTTTCATATCCATGCTTTCTGAAGTACAGATACATGAGAACAAGTCCAGACCCAACAGTTCTCCAGCTTTTATCCATGGATCACCTATCCATTGGAACCATCTGAGGTATTATTTAAAATAAAGATTCCATGTATATTCAAAAAGAAAATCAAATAAAAGATAATAGTTAAGAAACTAGGAAAAGTAATTTATAATGTTATGACCAATAAAAATTTAATATCTAGATTAAGCAAAAACTCCTACAAATCAGCAATAAAAAGACAAGAAATCCAATAGAAAAACAAAATAACATAAAAATAAGCAAATGATATGAAAAAGCCATTCACTGTTTGATCACTGGATGCCTAGTGCAGTGTCTGGCACAAAATATTAACTCAATAAATATTGAGTGAATAAAGAGAAAAGGCAAAAAGCAAAAGACCAACTGTTATACAAAAGGATGCTAAACCTTGTTGACCTAAAACAAATAGACTTCTAGATATTTCTCTGAAAAAGATGGGTTTATTCAGGATTAGCAGAATTTACAATTTGGGAGTCTGCAACCATGGCCAGCCACATGAAAGTCCCCACACAGAAGAGAATGAGAACACTTTTATGGAGGGAAAAATGAAGTTGGGAGGGCTATAGTAAACAAAGAGTTCCTGGTTTTACTTGGCTGAGCTCTTTCCAAGAAAGAGATTAAATCTTTCTTCTTTCTCTTGGGCTTTGCTATTGTCACAGTGTGTGAAAGCTTCCCTTTCTGGTCTCCTGACTCTATTTAAATTGAGATTTCTATTTATTTATTTATTTACTTATTTATTTATTTACATTCCTCCTTTTCATCAAGATTTCTCTGAAATCGTCACTGATCAAGAGTCAGCTTTGTAGTTTCAGTGGCTTTTTCTTTTTTGTTCCTCAATGTCAGAAAGCAACTTTCCTGTGTGTAGGGTCTCAAATTAGAGGGAAAGTATGCAGAATGGAAACTTATTAAGGTCACATTTGGGTAACAAGGAAGAATAGGAGGGAGAACTCTCAGGCACTTTTCATTTAAAACCTATACATTATCAAAATTACAGATAATCTGAAGGGTTATGCCACCATCAAAGTTTGGCTACAAACTTCCAACATGCCTGATGCAGATATTTTAAGAAAGCTATCTCATGAGATATCATCTGCTTCAGTTCTGGGAAATCTTTACTTTCAGGTCACCAGATGATGTGAAGTTGTGTCATGTGAATCCAAGAGTCTATTCCTTGAAGTTTGGTGGCACAAGGGTAGGTTAGCAATACCTGAGAGGGGCCTTTCCAGAGAGGTTGAAGAGTTCTTCTGGTGTTTTTTTCTTTTCCAACAGACAAGATCTCCTGGATGCAAGATGAGATGTTTAAGTTCTTTATCTCCCAAAAATGGACTGTTAAAAGATTGCTCTAACAAAACATGGTTATTTTTAATAAAAGAAATTAAGGCTTCAAAATATTGGAGTATCTCTCCTTTAATCAGTTGTGTGGCAAAATCAGCAGGAGCCAAGTGCATTGGGCTTCCTGTGACTATCTAAAAGGGTGAGAGTTTATGAGTTTCAGAAGGGGTGAATCTAAGATTTAGTAAACCAATAGAAATATTTTCAGCTAATGTATTTGGAGGATAAAAATTTTGCCACTAGAGTCTTAATATGCCACTAGCGCATTTCACTAAACCAGAGGATTGAAGGTGGTAAGTGCAGTGAAATGTTGTAAAACTGGGTAAAGGGAAAAGACTTATCAAAGTACCTGGACAGTAAAATGGGTTATTTGATCACTATAAAGTTTGAGAGGAGTTTCTCAGGTAGTGACAATCTTTCCCAAGAGAACTTAAGCCACAAAAAAAGGCAGTAGCTTATCTGTATGGGAAGGCTTCGGTCCAGTGTGAAAACATACAAACAAATGACTAAAACTTATTTATAACCATGAGATGAAGGAAGTTGTATGAAATCTAGTTGCCACACCTTGAATTGTCCATTAGACGGTTTAAAATGTCCAGGAGCAGTACAAACCGGCCTTCCTGGTTTAAATCTTGGATAAGTGGGACAAGTAAAGTAGGCAATTTTTGTGGCCTTGTTAATGTTTCTCCAATATTCTTTAAGGTTATTATTTTGTTAGTAGACCAATCGTTTATTACATGTACAGTGGTGAGAAGCGGGGATTTCAGAGTCTCCAGCAAGACTGGGCTCTTATTTGATCCAGAGCTTCCTCTTTTTATTAAACCAACAATTGTTGAATTTTGAATCTTGTTTTTACTTTCCTGAGGCCAATTGTTGGGGTTTTCTACCGAGTTTTCTGTTATCATTTGGGGAAATATCCCTTTGAACTAAGACAGAGATTTGGCTGCTTTTGGTCCCTTAAATGCTAGCATTCCTTGCATAAATGTCAGCAAGGTGATTTTCTTTAGCTTCCAGACAGTCAAGTTTAGCATGACCTGGGATCTTAATAATAACAAAGCAGCAGGTTAAAATGTTACATTCAAATATTCCCGAACATAGGGGGCATTTCAAATTTTATTTCCACTGTGAATAAGGAGGTCATTTTACATTCACAGCACACCCACATATTGAGCTACTCCAAAAACATATCTACTATCAGTATAAATATTTGCCGTTTTGTTTTTGGCTATAGTACAAGACTGAGTAAAAGCCTATAATTCAGCCTGTTGGTCTGAAGTAGCCATAGGTAAAGATGCTGCCTGAACAATATCAAAGGGGCTACAATAGCACACCCAGCACAATATTTGCCTTTGTCACCTTTAAAATAAGAATCATCAGTGAACCAAAAGAAGTCAATGTTACCCAAACAAATTTCCTGTAGATCATTACAAGAATCCAAGAGGTCATCCATCAACATGAAGCAGTTGTGAGAATCTCCATTGGCAACAGAGGGGAGAAGAATAACAGGATTAAGGTTATTACAACATAAAAGAGTTATGTGAGGAACAGTTAACAAAAGGACTTCATAGGAGGTGAGGCTGCTGACTGAGATATGTTGAGTGTGATGAAAATTCAGGAGAAATTCTACTATATGAGATACAAAAATGGTTAAAGGGGATCCCAAAACAATGATCTCAGTGGCTTTTATGGCTCTAAGGTAAGGGGTTTTCCCCATGCTACAGGGTCCAGTTGATGGCTATAATATCCTACAGGTCCCCGTGTTTGGGGGTAAGTAGCTCAAAGGGCATTCTCTTTCTTTTCACATACAAAAGGGAAAAAGGAAATCTGATCATTGGAATGCCCAAGAGCATGTGGGTTTATAAAACTCTCCTTTAAGGCCTTGAAGACTATGTAATCCAGTTCTACCCATACAATTGAGTGGGGGTTGTTACTGTTGAATAAAATATATAGAAGTTTGACCATAAGAGAAAATTTGGAATCCAACTTTGGCAAAAAAACAACTAGCTTAAGGAAACTTTGCAGTTAGTTCTTAATTTTGGGTTTTGAGACCCTTGGGATACCATGAAGTCTATCTGGATCTAAATGTAGCCCTTGTTCTGATATTAGATACCTAGGTATCAAAACTGGGTTTAAGCAAGCTTCAATTTTTCTTTGGCGACCTTATGTCCCTCTAAGGCTAAATGCTTTATTTAGCAAGTAGATGGTGTCCTGTGGATGTCTCCTTTGGGGAAGCTTAAGAAGGTGAGCAAAGAATCAAAAGAGCAAATAATCTACATATTGTAACAATGTAGAAAATCTAACGAACTTTATTTTATTATATCAGCATTCAGTATTGGGGAAAAATAAGGTTTCTCAGTAAAACTCTGAAGCATTACTATCCAGGTGAATTGTTTTTTGTTTGCTTGTTTGTTTGTTTTCCTGAGTGAAGGCAAAAAGGCATTGTCTAGCTTCATTTTTCTGGAATACTAAAGAATGTTCTGCATAAATTAATTACAGTAATAAATTTAATTTTGCTGAGAATGGATGTTAGTAATGTATGTTAGGAGCAACAGGATGTCAAGGATAACAATGTGGTTTATTGTCTGGAGGTCCTGGACAAACCTCTACCATCAGCACTTAGGTTTTCTCACCAGTAAAATGGGAGTGTTAAAGGGAGCAGTATAAGGGATAATGAGACCTTGAGACTTGTAATCTTCTA
The DNA here is from genome assembly GCF_011762595.2 of Tursiops truncatus. Classification (NCBI taxonomy): domain Eukaryota; kingdom Metazoa; phylum Chordata; class Mammalia; order Artiodactyla; family Delphinidae; genus Tursiops; species Tursiops truncatus. The sequence continues at coordinate 53,814,440 of NC_047055.1, forward strand.
TTATAAGCTTTATGACTGTGAATACTTACAGGGTATTGATTAATTCTGGGAAGAGGATTTGAGGGGTCTTTTTGAATATTGATGAGAGGTGCACTGTGAATTTTCCCCATATCAGTTGAAGATTTTGCCCATTAGGACAGTGGTAGCTTATTCAATAGGGACAAATATTCAGTGTTTCCAGAATCAGCTTTAGTACCATCAGAGATGGAGCAAATAAAAGATGTCAAAGAGTTATTTAATTCACCAAGTTGGTTATTTTGATGACTATTGTCAAGTTCTAGCATTATTTCCCTCTTTCAGGAGAAAGAAATCCTGGCATAATACTTTAAGAAGTCTTGGCCTAAGAAATGGATAGGGGTGGGGGAACTAAGGGAAAAATGTGTGTATCTCTCAGAAGGCCTAAACAAAAAGGAATGGGTTCAGAAACTTTTTGAGGTTCACCAGAGATTCCCACTATTTAAACTATTTTAGTACTCACAGACAGGGGCTATATTCTAGTAGGGGATTGTAGCACCAAGAGTATGGCTCTGGTGTCAGTTAGGACTGGAAGTGATTAATCCCCAATCTGGAGTAACGTTTTTCCAAGCCAATTAACAGGGAGGATTTGGAAGTGTTCCTGTAGTTCCTTGAAGCCACACCACTGAAAATTGGGAGAACATTGGAAAGGCTGGTTAGAGGGCTGAAGGTGCCTAAAGCACTTAAATTTGTAACAATCTTGGTCCCAATATCCTGGCTGTTTGCAATAATAGCTGAAACTGGGAGGTTTTGGGTTTTGTTTATGAGTCTTCATTTGCTGGAGTTGAAGATTAATCATTTTGGTGGTCTTCTTTATAGGTAATTCATCTAGGGTGCAAGAGAGCTGGTTTGTCAGATTAACTAAATCAGGAGTGGACATAGTTTCCCATTCTATCCCAGGTCTTTTTACTGGAAAGGAAAGGTCCTAATTCAGCCCTTTAATAAACATAGAGCTAAAAACCACCTGGGTGGAATCAGCATCTGAAGGATGACCAGAATTTTTTTAAAAAAAACAATGTGAATTTGATTCATAAGCAGGTTCATCAGATTTTTGTGTGCAAGCCCAAATTTTGTTCCAATCAGCAGGCTTTGGAAAAGCCCCAGAAATTACTTGATGAAGTCAACTAGCAATTGCTCTAGCCTGGTCATATAATAAGATAGTGGGCTTGTTTCCCGATTGTAATTCTAGAGAGCTTTCAAAATTTTTCCAATTAGTGGTTTTCATAAAATTCTTCCCCTGACCTTTGTATTATGCATATAATACAAAGCATATAAACTAGCTGATATTAAGTCAGAGAAACCAGGTTGATAAGTTTGAATGACTATATTAAATTCCTCAGCAAATCTGTGAGGATTTTGATTACTTTGGGAAGATCCTTGACTATGGTTCACAGTTCAGCTTTAGACCAGGGATATAGGAAATTAAGGGTTGAGTGTCTGAATCATCAGAAGGCTTAATTTTTAAGGAAGACGTTCTGATAAAGTCAGAGGAAAAGGAATTGGGGAGAGTTTCAGAGAAAAGAAATTTAGTGAGAGAATTAGTATCGGGGAAACTAAGGGTATAGAGTAGTAAGGGAAGGAGGAAGATGATGCTGGGTGTAGAGTTAGGCCACAAAATGCTGAAAAAGAAAGTCAAGATGGTACCAGAGTCAGAGCCTTGGACAAAAAAAAGCCATGGAATAAGAGCCTGAGGTTTTCAGAGCCATTCTATCTTTCTTCATTTATATGTTTGCTTCAGTTAATTTTATTTTATTTTATTCTTTTTAATAAGTGATTATTCATTTTTTTTATAAATTTAATTATTTTTGGCTGCATTGGGTCTTTTCTGCTGCACACGGGCTTTCTCTAGTTGCAGCGAGTGGAGTCTACTCTTCGTCATGGTGCGTGGGCTTCTCTTTGTGGTGGCTTATCTTGTTGCGGAGCACAGGCTCTAGGCATGCAGGCTTTAGTAGTTGTGGCATGTGGGCTCAGTAGTTGTGGCTTGAAGGCTGTAGAACACAGGCTTAGTAGTTGTGGCACACAGCCTTAGTTGTTGCATGACATGTGGGGTCTTCCTGTACCAGGGCTAGAACCCATGTCCCCTGCATTGGTGGGGGGATTCTTAAAACTGCACCACCAGTGAAGGCCTGCCTCGGTTAATTTTAAATTCGTATTTTGCAGAAAGGGAATTATAGACTTTTGCTAATATTGGAAAACCTCAAAATAACAATAGAAATAAGCAGTCACTCAGTTTTGGAAACTTTTGAGCTGTTGTAGTCCAATTTGCTTTTAAGGAACTTAAGTTTGGGGATTTTGAAAGTTCTCCATGATGGCCATTGGTATTATAAATTGCCTTAGGTCAGGTAGGTTCATTTAGTTAGAAAGCACATGAGGAAGGGCCATGGTTTTTAAACATAAAATTGTCTGGAAGCCCTATAGGGGGTGCATCCTCAAAATATTTAGATGACTGGAATCTCGTTTCCTTTAGAATAAAAGAATAATTTTCACACAGCTTAAACAGCTCAATACAAACAGCTTGTACCTCAAACAGCCTGTAAACATAATACCTACCAGTTATAAGAAAACAGCTTGGTCTCAGAGGAGCCAGGCCAAAGGCTTTCCAACCCATTTCCATAGGACAGCCCCTAATCCAAAAGAATAGGCTTAATGCTGAGAAACTGGTACAGTTTTGTGTAACAACCCCTTTTCCTAAAAGAAAGGTTTGAAGGCTAGCCAGTTTTAGAAGAAACAGCCTGTTTCCAAAGGGAATGGGCCAGAGGCTGGCCAGTTTCAGTTAAAACAGTCTGATCTCTAGATCAGACCAACGTGCCATATGAGTACTTCAATACAGAACAAAGCCTTAACCAGAAAAAAAAAGAGAAACCTTTAAATAGATCCTGAATAAATCCTGGAAAGCTTCAAATGCATAGAAGGCATGAGCTCAGATACAGTAGAAAGACATACCTTCAAACTCCGAGGTTGGCAAGAAAAGCAGTGAGCTATTGGAGTTCAATTTTTGTTTTTATTTTTTGTTTTTTTTTTTTTTAAGCTGAGTTCTCTGAATATTTATTACAATGGGTCATCAGCAGTAACAGGGCTGGGGGAAAGACACACGAGGCTCATTTGCCCTTCAGGTAGATCTTGGGTGTCTGCCAACCTGGGGGCTTCCTTCAGGCCCGCCTCCCGCCAGATGCACCTCAGGTGTCTCTCCAACTTCATCTGCTTCCGATTCAGGTGTCCTTCCCTGACTTTCTGCCACAGGTACCAGGTCCTTTTGACCAGCTTGTGTTACTTGTGATGATTCCACTTCTGCCGGTGGATCTTGAGCACATTTTTGCACTGTATCTGGGGTGCATCCCAGACCTCCTTACCACTCTGCTCGACCCCTTCCCCCACCTGGCTGGTGGACACTCATAGAGTTGGGCTAGAGACACAGTCCCTGGGGTCCCAGCGTCCAGTCTGGGCAGGGGGTAGTGAACAGTCAGCCAGCCCTCCAGGGGGCTGATGGACATCTTCCTGGGGACCCGCATCTCCTCAAGCTACATGTGGACCCACCTGCCAGGGAAGGAGGCAACCCCACTTGGGCCTGTTGGTTGTGTGCTGTAGCGAGGCCTGCAGTCATGCCTGCCCAGCACCCCAAAGACAGGCCAGGACGCACTGCAGCCTGCCCAGGGAACAGCCTTGAGCAGCTGGGAAGTCAGACACACCACGAACATGGTCTGTGTGTAGTGGCACCCCAGACGCTCAGAAGAGCCTCCCTGAGCCTAACTTCACCCCGAGGCACCCACCGGTTGGGTGGTGTCGACACTCCGGTCTTAGGACCCGAGCCCCAACCGGCTGCATCCACCTCGGCTGTCCCTGGAGCCCACGCGCCGCAGCCTCACATCCACTCTTCCCAGATGCAGCCGGGAGACTCAACTGACCATTCCGCTGCCGCCAATTTGGGGTTTTGCACCTGTTTGCTCACCAGCCATGGAGCCTTTAAGGGTCTTCTCTGGTCCCCTTATAGGTCACCGAAATATTGACATAAAACAAATAGACTGCAAGATTTTTCTCCAGGAAAAATGGGTTTATTCTGCATCAACAGAGAACTGCTATTTAGGAGTCTGCAACCATATAGAGTCAGTGCAAGTCCTCGCAGAGCAAGGAGGGAGAACACCTTTATAGAGAGAAATAAGAAGTTGGGGGAGTTATAGTTTACAAGGCGTTCATGGCTTTTTATTGGCTGAGTCCTTGCCAGGAAAGAAGAGGAGTCTTTCTTCTTTTTGTTGGGCTCTGCAATCATCACATGGTGTGAGAGCTCTCCCTTCTGGTCACCTGACTCTAATTAAGGTTTTTGTTTATTAAGTTTTCACAACCTCAACAGTAATTAGAGAGATTAGAAATAAAGTGTCACTAACATGTCACCTTAGAATTATTAGAGGGCAAAAGTAGAGGATCAAATAATTTGAAATGTTGGTAGGAATCTGGGGAACCATAAACCCTCATATATAGTCAGTGGGAATTTAAACTGCTGTGGATGTTTTGAGGCACTATAGCAATATTCAGTAAAATTGAGGATGCTTATGTTTGAGCAATTCCATGACTGGGAAATATATTAAAAAATAAATAAAATAGACTTTTGCCAGGTGCACAAGGAGCTATGTTTTAGTTTGTTCATTAGTTTAATTTGTGGTAACAGAGAGTTGGAGACAACCTAGGTGTCCATCTATAGTGGAATGAATGCATGAAATGTATATACAATGGATTGTAATGCGCTTTAAACTAAAATTACACAATAAATCATGCATAAGTTTTAGAATTATATTCAGTAAAGAAGACAAAATAAAGCAGAATACCATATTTAAAAAACACATAAAAAACAAAACTTTATATTTCCACAGATCAATCTGTTTATTTACTACCTATCTAGATATAAATATAGAGATGGTATGCAAGATGGATTGGAAAGACATATATCAAATTCATAAAAGTGTATGTCTATGGTAGAGGAAAAATAAGTTGGAGAAGGATGAAGAATAAAACTTGCTAAAATTATCTTTTAACAAACATAGGGCTGTGATGACAATATTCCATGAAGTGAACATAAAACACAATTCTATACACTGGAGTTAAGAGAGAGAAAAACATATCCCTGACTCAGCATATAGCTTACACAAACTAAATTTCTGAAATAGTACATTGCAATTTGCATTTCTAATATTCTCCTCAAGTGATTTTGATGCCTATTAAAATTTTTGAATTACTGCCATACTCTATTATCTTAATCACACGCTAACTATCGGTGCCATATTACTTCCTGAATTCCAGAGTTGCCCATAACATGTACAAGAGTACACATGGAACAAAAGCCAAAAAAGTATGCCTGCATAACATATGCTCAAACATTAAATGTTATTGTATTAAAGAAACATGTCATATCATCCTGCTGTTACAAGTATATCTGTTTAACAACTTAATGAAAAGTAGTGTTTTTATTTGTCAAGTCTTTTAGTGTCTTTAGTGTGTGTATGTGTGTGCACATATGTGCAGATCCAAGGAGGAGGGTTGGGGCAGATTGATTCAATCTTATCCAGAGTTGAGCTCAGTTTGGGTTTTATTGTTGCAATGCCTACCTTCATTGAACCACAGGCTTCAAGTTCTTCCAGCAGTGGGTCTGCTGATACTTTTGCTTAATGTGAAATCTGGAGTGCTGGAGGGATTTTGTTGGTGTTTTTGCTGTACATTCAAATTTCAGTGGCTCCTGGACACCTGTCTCAATTGTGTGGGAGGCACTTTATGTTCTTAGTGTCCTCTAGCAATAGTCTGCTGTGGCTGGTTACTCAGAGTTAAGCTCATGTTGTGAGTGGAGAGGCCATGGTTCTTCTCACCCAACATTAGTTTTACATTTCTTTGAAACAGACGGTTCAATTACATTCCATTTCTAAGCCAAATAGCCAATTTTTGAAACCCTGAACTTTTAGTTCAGCTACTGAGAGTTTTGTTTGTTTTTATTATTTCTGAGAATTAGTCTTATTAAAGTAAAACTATATTGTATACTTGTAATGCTAAATTCAAGGTTACTCACTCATACTCCTATTCTTATTGACTGTTCATATAATTTAAGTATGATGTATTATAGAATTAAATACATTTCTCTCTAATAAATTAACACTTTTGATCCTTTAAAAACACTAATAAACTAGCAACTTTAAATGTCTAAGCGTTGAGATAGTTTTAGGATACCAAGTTACATCTCTGTGTTTGAATATTTGCAAGTGAAGAAGACTGAGCAGTTGGAAAACAATGTTTGTGCATCACTTGGTCACACAAGTTTTGCTGGAATGCATATAAAGCATATATTTGAAGCTCTCCCCCAATCCAAAACAAAAAACAAACCCTGAAAACACTAAAAAGTGAAGTGGGAGACATTTGTATCATTAACATTGACATGAACTGATGTTCTTTTGACCATGCATTTGACCCTTAAGGGTTAAACTAGAGTATAGAAATATTTTCTGATTTTACAGAATGTCACAACAAGTACAGAATTATGTCTTTAAAGCCTTCTTTTAATAGAATGCACATGACTAAAAATCTGACCTCTCCTCTATCCATCAAAAACATTAAAAAATCATACCTTGAATTATGTTATTTTTTTTCATTTCTTAATTATATCAACTCAGTGAAAGACTTATTCAGAAGCATGTAGTCAAATTGCAGAAAATGCATAAAGTTAGCCGATGTGCAAAATTAGTAGATTCAAAATTGGAGATTTAGCCTTAACAGAAATGTCATGACACACTTGAATTTGCTTCTACAAAATAAAATAGTTTATAACTATTTCAAATTGCTTCATCCTCCATACAAATCAGCATTCCCTTATGATTGTTCTAACATCTGTTAGGTTCCATAAACCACAAGTCCTTTATTTTTAAAGTACAAGATGAGAACATGAGATTCCAATATAGAACTCTTTCCAAGTCCTTCAAAAGATAGTGCTGACAATTATCCATTCATTCTAATGTAGAACAACATGAGTCAGCAGTTGTTGCTATCATTTAATCTAATGTATTAATTGTTTAAAAATTACAAAGCCATACAGAGATATAATGCATTATATTAAAGCCTACACACTTTCAAGCTTCCCTTCTAAACAGGAATCAATGTGTGCTTAATGGAGAAAATAATAAAAATAATTTGGGAAATAAAATTTATGTAGTTACAAAATCCATTATGTAACATTGAGAATATTTATACTATACATTCTTAGCATCAGATACAGATGTGGAAATTATTTTTATATTTAAAGTTACAATTCCACTGCGTTGTAGCTCTGGATTTAAGAAGTATGTTTTGTTTTTTATTTTGTTTTCATTCATTTGAAACAGAGGTTAGCCTGACTAAAAGTAAGACAATATTGGATATTAGCTTAAAAAATGCAGAAAACAAGGGCCATTGTTTTCTTCCTGCCATTTCTTAACAAATATTTAACCTTTGTCAACATGAATGCAATCTACATGTTTTTTTAAATTTTTATTTTATATTAGAATATAGTTGATTAACAATGTTATGTTAGTTTCAGGTTTACAGCAAAGTGATTTAGTTATATATATACATGTGCCTATTCTTTTTCAAATTATTTTCCCATTTAGGTTATTATAGAATATTGATGAGAGTTCCCTGTGCTATACGCTAGGTCCTTCTTGTTTATATATTTTAAATATAGCAGTGTGTACATGTTTTTTTATCAACTGAATTTATATGATACAAAAAGAGCTAGTTTTTTGGTGATAAAAGATTTAAAGTTTAAAATTCTGTACAAGCACACAAGCAGCTAGTTGTATTTGATTGATATATATTTGGTCATCCATATCAGATGTAATTGATAATGCTCTAATTAATCATATCATCTTTATTCAAAATTCAAATGACAAACAAGAAACAAACAACAAAATAATACTAATAGCACTGCCAAGAGCTTCAATGAAAGAAAAAATTAAAAAAAACCCAGAAGATTTGCAAAATTAAAATTATCTACCAATAAATACTACCCAAAAGGTAAGAAATAGGTATTACAATAAAATACATCCATGTATTTTATATTTGCCCAAATATTTTCATTAAATTTAATATGGGATCTAATTATAGGTGTGGAAGAACTCCAGAACTAATCTTCTATAGCGTAAAATAAGGTAGAATCAGAGAGCAATGTCTGAATAAGATCACTTCTAATTAAAAATAAATTCTGGGACTTCCCTGGTGGCACAGTGGTTGAGAGTCCACCTGCTGATGCAGGGGACATGGGTTCATGCCCCGGTCCGGGAAGATCCCACATGCCGCAGAGTGGCTAGGCCCGAGAGCCATGGCCGCTGAGCCTGTGCGTCCAGAGCCTGTGCCCCACGATGGGAGAGGCCACAACAGTGAGAGGCCCGCATACCACAAAAAATAAATAAATAAATAAATTCTATATTGATATAATTTCTTTTTGCCAAATGAGCTAATCTAAAACTGGTATATTGATTCTGTCCCTCTGAAATAGGAGTTGTATTTTTATAGCAGCATTTTAAAACATACACATAAATACTGAAGTATACATTCTTCTCTAAGTAGCTTTATGGTAATTGATCATCTCTCACTTATAATTTAGCAATACTTGTAAAGCAGAGGAGCAATCTAGACACAATCATCCAAATGTTCTTAAGAATGAAATTTTCTTTACTTTCCCTGACTGATCTCCTTTTCATCTATCACTCACCTTCCTGCTAATGAGAGAGGGGGGAATAAAGAACATAAAGTAAGGAAACAAGCAAGCATAGACATCCCAGTTAAAATATTCCCAGCCAGTTATTTTGTGGATATTGACGAAATGATTCTGAAGATCATATGAAAATGCATAAGATCTGGAATAGCCAACAGCTTACTGAAGGAGAAGAGAAAGTCAGAGGACTGACATTACCCAATTTCAAGTCTTACTTCAATACTGTAGTCATCAAGAGAGTGTAGTACTGGTGAAAGAATAGACAGAGATCCCTGAAGTAAATTCACATAAATATAGTCAACTGATCTTTGACACAAACAAACAAACAAAAAAAGTAACTCAATGGGAAAATAATAGTCTTCTCAACAAATTGTTCTAGAACAACTAAATATCCACAAGCAAACAAACAAAAAAACTAGACACAAACCTTACACCATTTACAAAAAAAACAACTCAAAGTGAAGCATAGACCTAAAAGTAAAATTTTACATTACATTTACTATAAAATTCTTTGAAAATAATGTAGAATATAATCTGGTTGATCTTGGATTTGGCCAAGACTTTTTATTTTTTTATTTTTTTGTATTTTTTTACATCTTTATGGGAGTATAACTTCTTTACAATGTTGTGTTAGCTTCTGTTGTACAACAAAGGGAATCAGCTATATGTATACATATATACCCATATCCTCTCTCTCTTGAGCCTTGCTTCACCCTCCATATTCCACCCTTCAAGGTCATCAAAAAACATTGAGCTGATCTTCTTCTGCTATGCAGCAGCTTCCCTCTGGCCATCCATTTTATATTTGGTAGTGTATATATGTCAATGCTACTCTCTCACTTCATCCTAGCTTCCCATTCCCCCTCTGTGTCCTCAAGTCTATCTCTACTCCTGCATCTTTACTCCTGCCCTGCCACATCAGTACCATTTTTTTTAGATTACATATATATGTGTTAGCATACGGTATTTGTTTTTCTTTTTCTGACTTACCTTACTCTGCAGGACAGACTACAAGTCAATCCACCTCATTACAAATAACTCAATTTCATTCTTGTTTATGGCTGAGTAATATTCCATTGTATATATGTGCCACATCTTCTTAATCTATTCATCTGTTGATAGACATTTAGGTTGCTTCTGTGTCTGGCTATTGTAAATAGTGCTGCAATGAACACTGTGGTACATGCTTCTTTTTGAATTATGGATTTCTAAGGGTATATGCCCAGTAGTGGGACTGCGGGGTCATATGGTTGTTCTATATTTAGTTCTTTAAGGAACCTCCATACTGTTCTCCATAGTGGCTGTATCAATATACATTCCCACCAACAATGCAAGAGGGATCCCTTTTCTCCACATCCTCTCCAGCATTTACTGTTTGAAGAATTTTTGATGATAGCCATTCTGACCAGTGTGAGATGATACCTCATTGTAGTTTTGATTAGCATTTCTCTAATGTATAGTTACGTTGAGCATCTTTTCATGTACTTGTTGCCGATCTGTATATCTTATTTGGAGAATGTCTATTTAGGTCTTTTGGCCATTTTTGAATTAGGTTGTTTGTTTTTTGATGTTGAACTGCATGAGCTGCTTGTAATTTTGGAGATTAATCCTTTGTCAGTTGCTTCATTTGCAAAAATGTCCTCCCATTGTGAGGGTTGTCCTTCTGTCTTGTTTATAGTTTCCTTTGCTGTGCAAAAACTTTGAAGTTTCATTAGGTCCCATTTGTTTATTTTTCTTTTTATTTCCATTTCTCTAGGAGGTGGTTCAAAAAGGATCTTGCTGTGATTTATGTCATAGTGTTCTGCCTATGTTTTCCAAGAGTTTGATAGTTTCTGGCCTTATATTTAGGATGTTAATCCATTTTGAGTTTATTTTTGTGTATGGTGTTAGGGAGTGTTCTAATTTCATTCCTTTACATGTAGCTGTCCAGCTTTCCCAGCACCACTTATTGAAGAGGTTGTATTTTCTCCATTGTATATTCTTGCCTCCTTTATCAAAAATAAGGTGACCATATGTGCAAGGGTTTATATCTGGGCTTTCTACCCTGTTCCATTGATTTATATTTCTGTTTTTGTGCAAATAGCATGTGGCCTTGATTACTGAATGCTTGTACTATAGTCTGAAGTCAGGGAGCCTGATTCCTCCAGCTCCTTTTTTCTTTCTCTAGATTGCTTTGGCTACTAGGGGTCTATTTTTGTGTGTGTGTGTGGTATGCGGGCCTCTCACTGTTGTGGCCTCTCCGGCTGCAGAGCACAGCTCCGGATTCACAGGATCAGTGGCCATGGCTCATGGCCCTAGCTGCTCCGCGGCATGAGGGATCCTCCTGGACCAGGGCACGAACCCGCGTCCCCCGCATCGGCAGGTGGACTCTCAACCCTTGCGCCAACAGGGAAGCCCTACTAGGGGTCTTTTGTGTTTCCATACAAATTGTAAAATTTCTTGTTCTAGTTCTGTGAAAAATGCCATTGGTAATTTTATAGTGATTGCATTAAATCTATAGATTGCTTTGGGTAGTGTAGACATTTTCACAATGTTGATTCTTCCAATCCAATAACATGGTTTATCTCTCCATCTGTTTGTGTCATCTGTGATTTCTTTCAGCAGGGTTTTATAGTTTTCTGCATACAAGTCTTTTGTCTCCTTAGGTAGGTCTATTCCTAGGTATTTTATTCTTTATGTTGCAAAGGTAAATGGGAGTGATTCCTTAACGTCTCTTTCTGATATTTGGTTGTTATTGTATAGGAATGAAAGAAATTTCTGTGCATTAATTTTGCATCCTGATACTTTATCAAATTCATTGATTAGCTCTAGTAGTTTTCTGATGGCATCTTTAGGATTTTCTATGTATAATATCATGTCATCTGCAAACAATCACAGTTATACTTCTTCTTGTCCAATTTAGATTCCTTTTATTTTTCTTTATTCTCTGATTGCCATTGTTAAACATCCCAAAAGTATGTTGAATAATAGTGGCAAGAGTGGGCACCCTTGTCTGGTTGCTGATCTTAGTGGAAATGCTTTCGTTTTTTCAACATTGAGAATGATGTTGGCGGTGAGTTTCAGATACGGCTATTATTATGTTGAGGTGGGTTGCCTTTATGCCCACTTTCTGGAGAATTTTTATCATAAATGGGTGTTGAACTTTGTCAAAAGTTTTTACTGCATCTATTGAGATTATTATATGGTTTTATCCTTCAATTTGTTAATATGGTGTATCACACTGATTGATTTGCATATATTGAAGAATCCTTGCATTCCTGGGATAAACCTCACTTGATCATGGTGTATGATCCTTTTATTGTGCTGTTGGATTCTGTTTCCTAGTATTCTGTTGAGGATCTTTGCATCTATCTCATCAGTGATATTGGTCTCTAGTTTTCTTTTTTTGTGAGCATCTTTTTCTGGTTTTGATATCAGGGTGATGGTGGTCTCATAGAATGAGTTTGGTATTGTTCTTCCATCTGCTATATTTTGGAAGAGTTTCAGAAGGATAGGTATTTGCTCTTCTGGAAATGTTTGATAGAATCCACCTGTGAAGCCATCTGGTCCTGAGCTTTTGTTTGTTGGAAAATTTTTAATCACAGTTTCAATTTCAGTGCTTGTGATTGGTCTGTTCATATTTTCTATTTCTTCCTGGTTCAGTCTTAGAAGTTTGTACTTTTCTAGGAATTTGTCCATTTCTTCCAGGTTGTCCATTTTATTGGCTTATAGTTTCTTGTAGTAGTCTCTCATGATCCTTTGTATTTCTGCAGTGTCAGTTGTTACTTCTTTTTCATTTTGAATTCTATTGATTAGAGTCTTCTCCCTTTTTTTCTTGATGAGTCTGGCTAATGGTTTTTCAATTTTGCTTATCTTCTCAAAGAAATACCTTTTAGTTTTATTGATCTTTTCAATTGTTTCATTCATTTCTTTTTCATTTATTTCTCATCTGATCTTTATGATTTATTTCCTTCTGCTAAGTTTGGGGTTGTTTTAATTCTTCTTTCTCTAATTGATTTAGCTGTAAATTTTGTTGCTTATTTGAGATTTTTCTTGTTTCTTACAGTAGGATTATATTGCTATAAACTTCCCTCTTAGAACTGCTTTTGCTGCATCCCAGAGGTTTTGGGTTCTCATGTTTTCATTGTCCTTTGTTTTGGGGTATTTTTTCATTTCCTCTTTGATTTCTTCAGTGATTTCTTGGTTATTTTGTAGTGTATTGTTTAGCCTCCATGTGTTTGTATTTATTACAGTTTTTTTTCCTGTAATTGATATCTAATTACATAATGTTGTGGTGAGAAAAGATAACTCATATGATTTCAATTTTCTTAAATTTACCAAGGCCTGATTTGTGATCCAAGATGTGATCTATCCTGGAAAATATTCTGTGTGCACTTGAGAAGTGTATTTTGTTGTTTTTGGATGGAATGTCCTATAAATATCAATTAAGTCCATCTGGTTGAATGTGTCATTTAAAGCTTGTGCTTTCTTATTTATTTTCTTTTTGGATGATCTGTCCATTGGTGTAAGTGAGGTGTTACAATCCCCTACTATTTTTGTATTACTGTCAATAGCCCCTTTTATGGCTCTTAGCATTTGCTTTATGGATTGAACTCCTCCTATTTTGGGTACATAAATATTTACAATTGTTATATCTTCTTCTTGGATTGATCCCTTGATCATCATGTAGTGTCCTTCCTTGTCTCTTGTAACAGTCATTATTTTCAAGTTTATTTTTTTCTGATATGAGTATTGCTACTTCAGCTTTCTTTTGATTTCCTTTTGCATGGAATATCTTTTTCCATCCCTTCACTTTCAGTCTGTGTGTCCCTAGGTCTGAAGTGAGTCTCTTGTAGGCAGCATATATATGGGACTTGTTTTTTGTATCCATTTAGCCAGTCTGTGTCTTTTGGTTGGAGCATTTAATTCATTTACATTTAACATAATTATTGGTATGTATGTTCCTATTTCAGTTTCTTAATTGTTTTAGATTTGTTTTTGTAGGTATTTTCCTTCTCTTGTGTTTCCTGACTAGATAAGTTCCTTTAGAATTTGTTGTAAAGCTTGTTTGGTGGTGCTGAATTCTCTTAACTTTTGCTTGTCTGTAAAGCTTTTGATTTCTCCATCAGATCTGAATGAGATCCTTGTTGGGTAGAGTAATCTTGGTTGTAGGTATTTCCTTTTCATCACTTTAAATATATCTTGCCTCTTCCTTCTGGGCTGTAGAGTTTCTGCTGAACGATCAGCTGTTAACCTTGTGGGGATTCCCTTGTATGCTATTTGTTGCTTTTCCCTTTCTGCTTTTAATATTTGTTCTTTGTGTTTATTTTTTTTAGTTTGAATAATATGTGTCTTGGCATGTTTATCCTTGGGTTTTTCTTTTATGGTACTCTCTGCATTTCCTGGACTTGACTATTTCCTTTCCCATGTTGGGTAAATTTTTGACTATAATCTTTTCAAATATTTTCTCAGACCATTTCTTTTTTTCTTCTTCTTCTGGGATGCCTATAATTCAAATGTTGGTGTGCTTAGTGTTCTCCCAGAGGTCTCTGAGACTGTCCTCCTTTTTCTTGCTTTCTTTTTTCTTTATTCTGCTCTGTGGCCGTTATTTTCACTATTCTGTCTTCCAGCTTACTTATCCATTCTTCTGCTTCAGTTATTCTGCTATTGATTCCTTCTAGAGTACTTTTAATTTCATCTATTGTGGTGTTCATTGCAGTTTGTTTGCACTTTAGTTCTTCTAGGTTCTTTTTAAGAGTTTCTTGTATTTTCTCTATTCTATTTCTGAGATTTTGGATCATCTTTACTATCATTATGCTGAATTCTTTTTCATGTAGTTTGCCTAATTCCTCTTCATTTATTTGTCCTTATATGTTTTTACCTTGTTCCTTTGCCTGCAAGATATTTCTCTGTGTTCTCATTTTGTCTAATTCATAGTATTTGAAGTATCCTTTCCTTAGGCTGCAGGGTCGTAGTTCCTCTTGCTTATGTTCTCTGCCCCTGGTGGTGAGGTCGGTCCAGTCTTCCTGATGTGAGGGACTGGTGCCTGCATTCTGGTAGATGAAGCTGAGTCTTTTCCCTCTGATAAGCAGGGTCATGACAGGTGGTGTGTTTTGGGGTGTCTGTGAGCTTACTATGACTTTATGCTGTCTGTGTGCTAATGTGTTCATTTGCGTTCCTGTCTTGTTTGTTGTTTGGTGTGAGGTGTCCAGCGCTGGGAGCTACAGGCACTTGGGTGGAGCTGCGTCTTGGATTCAGATAGAGGTCTCTGTGACAGCACTCAAAAATTAATCTTCCCTGGGGCTGGGAATTCTCTATTTGTCCAGCGGCTTGGACTCAGTGCTCTCACCCCAGAGCCTCAGGGCCAACTTCTGGTCGAGGAACCAAGATGCTGTCATTCACTCATCTCAGCAATAAAGAGGATTATATATATAAAAAAAAAAAGACTAACAAAACCCCAGACAAATGGTAAAAATTAACATCAAACAAACAAAACAGAAACAAAGAAACACACACACACACAGAAGAATAAAAAACAGAACCAAGTAACACAAAAAGCAAGAGAGCAACCAGACAAATGAAAGAACCTAATTATGAAATCAAACAATTAAAAAGAAAACTGATAAAAAAACAAACCAAACCAGAGTGCCAACTGAAGAATGAAGCAAAGAAACAAAACAAACCAACAAAACTGATATTAAAAATAAAAGAAAGAGGGGGACCTTGAAGATGGCGGAAGAGTAAGACGTGGAGATCACCTTTCTCCCCACAGATACACCAGAAATACATCTACACGTGGAACAACTACTACAGAACACCTACTGAAGGCTGGCAGAAGAACTCAGACTTCCCAAAAGGCAAGAAACTCCCCACGTACCTGGGTAGGGCAAAAGAAAAAAAGAATAAACAGAGACAAAAGAATAGGGATGAGACCTGCACCAGTGGGAGGGAGCTGTGAAGGAGGAAAAGTTTCCACACACTAGAAAGCCCCTTCATGAGCGGAGACTGCGGGAGGCGGAGGGGGGAGCTTCGGAGCCACGGAGGAGTGCACAGCAACAGGGGTGCGGAGGGCAAAGCGGGGAGATTCCCGCACAGAGGATCGGTGCCCACCGGCACTCACCAGCCCAAGAAGCTTGTCTGCTAACCCGCCGGGGCGGGCAGGGCTGCAAGCTGAGGCTCGGGTTTTGGTCGGAGCGCAGGGAGAGTACTGGGGTTGGTGGCTTGAACATAGCCTGAAGGGGTTAGTGCACCACGGCTAGCCGGGAGGGAGTCCTGGGAAAAGTCTGCACCTGCCGAAGAGGCAAGAGACATTTTCTTCCCTCTTTGTTTCCTGGTGCGTGAGGAGAGGGGTTTCAGAGCACTGCTTAAAGGAACTCCAGAGATGGGCGCGAGCCGCGGCTAAAAGCATGAACCCCAGAGATGGGTGCGAGCCGCGGCGAAAAGCGTGGACCCCAGAGATGGGCGCGAGCCGCGGCGAAAAGCACAGACCCCAGAGACAGGCATGAGCCGTGGCTAAAAGCACAGACCCCAGGGGTGGGTGGGAGATGCTAAGACTGCTGCTGCCACCAACAAGGGGCCTGTGTGCGAGCACAGGTCACTACCACACCCCTCTTCCACGGAGCCTGTGCACCCCGCCACTGCCAGGTTCCTGGGATCCAGGGACAACTTCCCCGGGAGAACGCACGGCGGGCCTCAAGCTGGTGCAACGTCAAGCCAGCCTCTGCCGCCGCAGGCCCGCCCCGCACGCAGTGCCCCTCCCTCCTCCCCGGCCTGAGTGCGCCAGAGCCCCCAAATCAGCGGTTCCTTTAACCCCGTCCTGTCTGAGAGAGGAACAGATGCCAAATCTTTGGCCAAATCCAAAGCTGAGCCCCTGAGAGCTGTGAGAACAAAGAAGAGAAAGGGAAATCTCTCCCAGCAGCCTCAGAAACAGCGGATTAAAACTCCACAATCAACTTGATATACCCTGCATCTTTGGAATACATGAATAGACAAAGAGTCATCCCAAATTGAGGAGGTGGGCTTCGAGGGCAAGATCTATGATTTTTTCCCCTTTTCCTCTTTTTGTGAATGTGTATGTGTATGCTTTTGAGTGAGATTTTGTCTGCATAGATTTGCTTCCACCATTTGTCCTAGGGTTCTATCCGTCCATGGTTTTTTTTATTTTTTATTTTTTTTCTTAGTAATTAATTTTAATTTTAATAACTTTATTATACTTTACCTTCTTTCTTTCTTTCTTTCTTTCTTTCTTTCTTTCTTTCTTTCTTTCTTTCTTTCTTTCTTTCTTTCTTTCTTTCTTTCTTTCCTTCCTTCATTCCTTCCTTCCTTCCCTCCTTTAGACAACGAATCATCCCAAATTGAGGAGGTGGTCTCTGAGAGCAAGATTTATGATTTTTTCCCCTTTACCTCTTTTTGTGAGGGTGTATGTATATGCTTCTGTGTAAGATTTTCTCTGTATAGCTTTGCTTCCAACATTTCTCCTAAGGTTCTATCCGTCCCTTTTTTTTTCTAAATAATTATATTTTAATTCAATAACTTTATTATACTTTATATTATTTTACTGTATCTTCTTTCTTTCTGTCTTTTTTCCTTCCTTCCCTCCTTCCTTCCATCCACCCTCCCTCCTTTCTTTCCTTCTTTCCTCCTTGCCTCTTTCTTTCTTTCTTTCTTTCTTTCTTTCTTTCTTTCTTTCTTTCTTTCTTTCTTTCTTTCTTTCCTTCTTCCTTCCTTCCTTCCTTCCTTCCTTCCCTCCATCCTTCCTTCCTTCCTTCCTTCCTTCCCTCCCTTCTTTCTTTCATTCTTCATACTTCTACAAATTCTCTCTACTTTTTCTCCCTTTTATTCTGAGCCGTGTGGATGAAAGGTTCTTGGTGCTCCAGCCAGGAGTCAGGGCTCTGCCTCTGAGGTAGGAGAACCAACTTCAGGACACTGGTAAACAAGAGACCTCCTAGCTACACATAATATCAAATGGCGAAAATCTCCAAGAGACCTCCATCTTAACACCAGAACCCAGCTGGTGTTCTGGGTTCAGAACCTCAGAAAAGAACTGAGGACCATCTCAGAGACCTCTGGGACAACATTAAATGCACCAGCATTCGAATTATAGGGGTTCTAGAAGAAGAAGAGAAAAAGAAAGGGACTGAGAAAATATTTGAAGAGATTATAGTTGAAAACTTCCCTAATACGGGAAAGGATATAGTTAATCAAGTCCAAGAAGCACAAAGTGTCCCATACAGGATAAATCCAAGGAGAAATATGCCAAGACACATATTAATCAAACTGTCAAAAAGTAAATACAAAGAAAGCATATTAAAAGCAGCAAGGGAAAAACAACAAATAACACACAAGGGAATGCCCATAAGGTTAACAGCTGATCTCTCAGCAGAAACCCTACAAGCCAGAAGGGAGTGGCAGGACATACTGAAAGTGATGAAGGAGAAAAACCTGCAACCAAGACTACTCTACCCAGCAAGGATCTCATTCAGATTTGATGGAGAAATTAAAACCTTTACAGACAAGCAAAATCTGAGAGAGTTCAGCACCACCAAACCAGCTTTACAACAAATGCTAAAGGAATTTCTCTAGGCAAGAAACATAAGAGAAGGAAAAGACCTACAATAATGAACCAAAAACAATTAAGAAAATGGGAATAGGAACATACATATCGATAATTACCTTAAATATAAATGGACTAAATGCTCCCACCAAAACACACAGATTGGCTGAATGGATGCAAAAACAAGACCTTATATATGCTGTCTACAAGAGAGCCACTTCAGACCTAGAGACACATACAGACTGAAAGCAAGGGGATGGAAAAAGATATTCCATTCAAATGGAAACCAAAAGAAAGCTGGAGTAGCAATTCTCAAATCAGACAAAATAGACTTTAAAATAAGGACTATAAGAAGAGACAAAGAAGGACACTACATAATGATCAAGGGATCGATCCAAGAAGAAGATATAACAATTGTAAATATTTATGCACCCAACATAGGAGCACCTCAATACATAAGGCAAATATTAACAGCCATAAAAGGGGAAATCGACAGTAACACATTCATAGTAGGGGACTTTAACACCACACTTTCACCCATGGAGACATCATCCAAAATGAAAATAAATAAGGAAACACAAGCTTTAAATGATACATTAAACAAGATGGACTTAATTGATATTTATAGGACACTCCATCCAAAAACAACAGAATACACATTTTTCTCAAGTGCTCATGGAACATTCTCCAGGATAGATCATATCTTGTGTCACAAATCAAGCCTTGGTAAATTTAAGAAAATTGAAATTGTATCAAGTATCTTTTCTGACCACAACACCATGAAACTAGATATCAATTACAGGAAAAGATCTGTAAAAAATACAAACACATGGAGGCTAAACAATACACTACTTAATAATGAAGTGATCACTGAAAAAATCAAAGAGGAAATAAAAAAAGTACCTAGAAACAAATGACAATGGAGACACAACGACCCAAAACTTATGGGATGCAGCAAAAGCAGTTCTAAGGGGGAAATTTATAGCAATACAAGCCCACCTTAAGAAGAAGAAAATACCTCGAATAAACAACCTAACCTTGCACCTCAAGCAATTAGAGAAAGAAGAACAAAAAAACCCCAAAGCTAGCAGAAGGAAAAAAATCATAAAAATCAGATCAGAAATAAATGAAAAAGAAATGAAGGAAACAATAGCAAAGATCAATAAAACTAAAAGCTGGTTCTTTGAGAAGACAAACAAAATAGAGAAACCACTAGCCAGACTCATCAGGAAAAAAAGGGAGAAGACTCAAATCAATAGAATTAGAAACTAAAAAGGAGAAGTAACAACTGACACTGCAGAAATAAAAAAGATCATGAGAGATTACTACAAGCAACTCTATGCCAATAAAATGGACAATCTGGAAGAAATAGACAAATTCTTAGAAATGCACAACCTGCAAGACTGAAACAGGAAGAAATAGAAAATATGAACAGACCAATCACAAGCACTGAAATTGAAACTGTGGTTTAAAATTTCCAACAAACAAGAGCCCAGGACCAGATGGCTTCAGAAGCGAATTCTATCAAATATTTAGAGAAGAGCTAACACCTATCCTTCTGAAACTCTTCCAAAATATAGCAGAGGGAGGAACACTCCCAAACTCATTCTATGAGGCCACCATCACCTTGATACCAAAACCAGACAAGGATGTCTCAAAGAAAGAAAACTACAGGCCAATATCACTGATGAACATAGATGCAAAAATCCTCAGCAAAATACTAGCAAACAGAATCCAACAGCACATTAAAAGGATTATACACCATGATCAAGTGGGGTTTATTCCAGGAATGCAAGGATTCTTCAATATATGCAAATCTATCAATGTGATAAACCATATTGAAAAACTGAAGGAGAAAAACCATGTGATCATCTCAATAGATGCAGAGAAAGCTTTTGACAAAATTCAACACCAATTTATAATAAAAACCCTGCAGAAACTAGGCATAGAGGGAACTTTCCTCAACATAATGAAGGCCATATATGGGAAGCCCACAGTCAACATCATCCTCAATGGTGAAAAACTGAAAGCATTTCCACTAAGATCAGGAAGAAGACAAGGTTACCCACTCGCACCACTGTTATTCAACATAGTTTGGAAGATTTAGCCACAGCAGTGAGAGAAGAAAAGGAAATAAAAGGAATCCCAAGCGGAAAAGAAGAAGTAAAGCTGTCACTGTTTGCAGATGACATGATACTATACATAGAGAATCCGAAAGATGCTACCAGAAAATTACTGGAGCTAATCAATGAATTTGGTAAAGTAGCAAGATACAAAATTAATGCACAGAAATCTCTGCCATTCCTACATACTAATGATGAAAAATCTGAAAGTGAAATCAAGAAAACACTCCCATTTACCATTGCAACAAAAAGAATAAAATATCTAGGAATAAACCTACCTAAGGAGACAAAAGACCTGTATGCAGAAAATTATAAGACACTGATGAAAGAAATTAAAGATGATACAAATAGATGGAGAGATATACCATGTTCTTGGATTGGAAGAATCAACATTGTGAAAATGACTCTACTACCCAAAGCAATCTATAGATTCAATTGAGTCCCTATCAAACCACCACTGGCATTTTTCACAGAACTAGAACAAAAAATGTCACAATTTGTTTGGAAACACAAAAGACCCTGAATAGCCAAAGCAATCTTGAGAACGAGAAAAGGAGCTGGAGGAATCAGGCTCCCTGACTTCAGACTATACTACAAAGGTACAGTAATCAAGACAGTATGGTACTGGCACAAAAACAGAAAGATAGATCAATGGAACAGGATAGAACGCCCAGAGATAAACCCATGCACATATGGACACCTTATCTTTGATAAAGGTGGCAGGAATGTACAGTGGAGAAAGGACAGCCTCTTCAATAAGTGGTGCTGGGAAAACTGGACAGGTACATGTAAAAGTATGAGATTAAATCACTCCCTAACACCATACACAAAAATAAGCTCAAAATGGATTAAAGACCTAAATGTAAGGCCAGAAACTATCAAACTCTTAGAACAAAACATAGGCAGGACACTCTATGACATAAATCACAGCAAGATCCTTTCTGACCTACCTCCTAGAGTAATGGAAATAAAAACAAAAATAAACAAATGGGACCTAATGAAACTTCAAAGCTTTTGCACAGCAAAGGAAACCATAAACAAGATCAAAAGACAGCCCTCAGAATGGGAGAAAATATTTGCAAATGAAGCAACTGACAAAGGATTAATCTCCAAAATTTACAAGCAGCTCATGCAGCTCAATAACAAGAAAACAAACAACTCAATCCAAAAATGGGCAGAAGACCTAAATAGACATTTCTCCAAAGAAGATATACAGACTGCCAACAAACACATGAAAGAATGCTCAACATCATTAATCATTAGAGAAATGCAAATCAAAACTACAATGAGATATCATCTCACACCTGTCAGAATGGCATCATCAGAAAATCTAGAAACAATAAATGCTGGAGAGGGTGTAGAGAAAAGGGAACAGTCTTGCACTGCTGGTGGGAATGTGAATTGGTTCAGCCACTATGGAGAACAGTATGGAGGTTCCTTAAAAAACTACAAATAGAACTACCATATGACCCAGCAATCTCACTACTGGGCATATACCCTGAGAAAACCAAAATTCAAAAAGATTCATGTACCAAAATGTTCATTGCAGCTCTATTTACAATAGCCCGGAGATGGAAACAACCTAAGTGCCCATCATTTGCTGAATGGATAAAGAAGATGTGGCACATATATACAATGGAATATTACTCAGCCATAAAAAGAAACGAAATTGAGCTATTTGTAATGAGGTGGATAGATCTAGAGTCTGTCATACAGAGTGAAGTAAGTCAGAAAGAAAAAAGACAAATACCGTATGCTAACACATATATATGGAATTTAATAAAATAATATGTCATGAAGAACCTAGGGGTAAGACAGGAATAAAGACGCAGACCTACTGGAGAACGCACTTGAGGATATGGGGAGGGGGAAGTGTGAGCTGTGACAGGGTGAGAGAGAGTCATGGACATATACACACTAACAAACGTAAGGTAGATAGCTAGTGGGAGCAGGCGCATGGCACAGGGATATTGGCTCTGTGCTTTGTGACAGCCTGGAGGGGTGGGATTGGGAGGGTGGGAGGGAGGGAGACGCAAGAGGGAAGACATATGGGAACATATGTATATGTATAACTGATTCACTTTGTTATAAAGGAGGAACTAACACACCATTGTAAAGCAATTATACCCCAATAAAGATGTTAAAAAATAATAATAATAAAATAAAAAAATTGAAAAAAATAAAAATAAAAGAAAGAAAAAGAGAAAGGTGAAAGAAGACAGAATAACAGAAAAACAACATAGAAGTAGAAATATAAAAAATAAAATAGAAATTATGTTAAAAAAAAGACAAAACCCCAGAGAAATGGTAAAAACAAAACAAACAAACAAAAACTGAAACAAAGAAACATGCATGCAAAAGCAACAGACCGAAATAAAACAAAACACGAGTGGCCATGACTTTTTAAATACAACACCAAAAGCATAATTTATAAATACAAAAATGTGATAAGTTGGACTTTATTTAACTTAAAAACTTCTGTTTTGCCAAAGGCATTGTTAAAAGAAAAAAAAAAGCCACAGAGATGGGGAAAACATTTGCAAAACACATATCAGGTAAATAACTGGTATCCAAAATATACAACAAACTCTTAAAATTCAACAACAGCAGTGTAACAATCCAATTAGAAAATGAGCAAAAGATCTGAAGCAATATTGGTTCGTCAGTTGTAAACAATATGTTACACTAACACAAGATATTAATAATAGGGTAAATTGGTGGCAGAATTCTGTACTTTTCATTCAGTTTTCCTGTAAAACTAATACTGCTCAAAAATATTTTATTAATTTAAAATTTTGCAATCAATTATGTCAATGACTGCTGATCAATTGACAAGTTGTGGACTTACTTCTCTACAATTATTATATGATGCATATAACATCAATTTCATTATTAACAATTATAAAAAGTCATCTGTATCTGAGATTACTAATTGCTTATTAATAAGTACAGAAAATAAAGCCCATATATTGTAGGGGTCTGTTAACTTATATACATTTTGTCCTCAGTGTTTGAGGAACTATATGATACTTGAAAATTATTAGATATTTTCATTTTTTCCCCCTTTTTTAGATTAATATATGTTTACCAATTATTTGTCTCTGTTAGGTACTCTGAGGATATATTTAGATATTTTTATATTCTAGACAGTGTTTCTCAAAATAGTCCATTCCTCACAGGTGGACCATGAAGACCAATTAAATAATCCAGAACTTAATATCAAAATTATTTTCCCATATTTACAATAAAATGATGCAGTTTCATAGATTGTAAACTTTTCATATGACTGAAATGTCATATTCGATACTAAATTTAGCATTTCAACAAAAATTATCTACCCTTCAATTTCTATATTTATATATTTAGTAAGAAGGATTTGCCATGAAGGACTTGCCATGAATGACTTGACAATATTTTAAATCGACTACTGAATATGTTGTCAGTAGGTAGTTGAAGTCTCCACTAGTTTGGGAAGTTCCCACTATAGTTGTCATTAGTGTCTTTTTGAATTGGTCATGTTTGTCAATTTCTAACTTTTTTATGTTAACATTCTTATTGAATTATGAAGGCTTTACTTTTCTTCTTATGTCATTGTGCTTATACTACTTTGATTAACATTTTTAAAAACCTTCTCCACTTCTTTGTTACCTAACTTGTTTCCCGTATAAAGTGGCAACAGCATGGCTGGACCTTGAGATTCACTCTTGTAGACCTCCTTTGACTATTCTCAATTTATTAGCCACAACTCAAATTTAATTTAATCTTTGGAACTTCTCATTTAAAAACATCTTAATCATGTTTTTTTCTGCATAATAGTGCAATAAGACATAATATAATCTTAATTTTCTTCAGTAGGCTAACTTCTGTGTTTTAATCAAAGGTATCATAAACCCCTTAGGAAATTTTATTTTTATTACATATTCAATGATCCTACTCTTCTTTAAAATTGTTTATTTTGCTAATCTCTTTCCACATTGCTTATAAATACAATTCTGGCACTGACTTTCTCCTTTATTCACTCTGCCCCACCCCAGGTAATTTGGGGTGATTAAACTAACTGGTAAGATTGAAAAGAATAATTATCTTCAAATTATTTTCTGCTTGGAATTTTACTACTCTTATGCTCTTCCTTAACACATATCAGGAAAGTCTTAGTCCATTACTGCCTGTCACTGCCTGGGTAAATCTCTTATTCTGAGGTTCAGTTGTTTGCCTATCTGGATTTTATTCTAAAATGCATCCACCATTTTGGGATTTCTCAGCTATAAAAGGTGATGTTTTGTTTCTTAAGTAACAATGTCTATATTTCTCAATTTGTTCAAAAATGGGCAGGTCAATATACATGTAATTTATTGGGCTTTACACAGAGTCCTCAGAAAGGTCTCCCTGATGAAGCAAAATTATTTTTCCTAAGAAAAATATTCCTCCATTTTGAAGTTAACGTAACAATCCCCCATCTTTCATCAGAATTTAATATTAGAATAACAGTTTTGACATCCAAGGAATTCAGTGTTTTTCCAGGGTAAAACTGGTAAATGATCTGATACTGTATATCTAGTGGTAAGCAGTGTTCACAGATGGGAGCTGGTTAAGATTCATTTATCCCTAGCTGAAGAGCGTCTTATAAATTGGATCATGGCACTTGACTATTTTAGATTTTATTTGAGCATGCTAATTTTATTCATAATCTTGTTGAAAATACTACCCCTAGCTATAAAAGTGTTTTTCTTAGCACTTTTTATTTAATTTTTCCAAATACTCTAATACAGCATTTTCTTTTCCACTACAAGGGGAAACAGAAAATTTTTACTTGTATTTGACAATTATCAGAATGTTTTCAAATAATGATCTACTTTAAAGAGTAATAACAAGAACTAATGGATGTCAGCACATTCTCTATTCTAGGATCCAGAAGAAACTATCAAGTTTATGCCAAAAGAAAAATAAATACTGGTACTGGTATTTCAGAATAGAAGAGGACTTAAATATTTAACAATATAACATGTGTCTCTTTTATTGTAACTCTTGATGAGAGTAATTTACCTCTGATGTACATTGACAGTCATCTAATTTTCTTTTGTTTGCTTTTTGTTTATCTGTACAGATGAGAATCAACTTGTAGGATCAAGTGAACATCTTTGATGAAAGAATATGCCTAATTAGATTAAAGGTATAGCAAACTGCTGTTCAGACAACATTTCCATTAACTTCTTATCATATTCAGTAATGGGAAAATTTCCAGCAATGGTCTCTATCCATGAAACATTAAAAATAGGAGCTTACAAAACCAATTCTTGAACACTATCAATTATTATCAAATTATCTCTTTTAACTATGAGATGACAGGTCCCAGGTATGTGCCTTTAAAACTAGTGAAGGAAGGCATTGCCTGTGTGGGTAACGCTGTTGATCCCTCAAGAAAGTCTTAGAGCACAGATAACTCCTTCTACAACTGTGTTCACTTACTTTATTTCTTTGCTCTTCTTCATCAATCTCTTCATCTCCTCCAGATATACCAGCTTTGCCAACCTGCTTGCATTTTCCCTGGAATGTTTCACCTTCATTGCTCCCATGTAAGTGCTATTAACTCAATAGGAGGTCATCTGATAGATATCATATAATATGGCAATTATATTTTTTACCCTTTTGGGTCAACTCTCCTCATAGAAAAATTGCCTGACTAAAAGTTGAATCTGGAATTTTCTGATATCAGTTTATGGTGGTTCTTTAGTTAGTGTATATATTACTACAGATAGGCCTCTTTTGTAGAATATATATGCACCTTGAAAATAGTGTGTAGTTTGTGTAATGTTACATATCTTCCAGCTGCACACAAAGATCTTAAGACTCCCATTAGTGAATGCTTTTGCACAGTTAATACCCTTCTATTATGGGAAAAAATCTCCAATTTTCCTCTTATAATCTCTAAATTTAGATACTTGAATATGAGAATTCCTGAGAAGTACTATGTTGTGTTTCAATGTTCACAAGAGAAAATACTAGAATTCTGAGCAATTTAGGGTAAATTCTGAATATAGATCTCTATTTCATAGTTGATTGAAGCACTGATATAGCCACTATAGTTCTGAATAGCTCTTAGGATGGATTTTAAAACTATTTGCCATAAAATAAATTCACAAATAATAGTAGAGTCTAGCAATACCCTCAAAGAGCTTTTCTTTCAATAGCACTTAAAACTTGCAGGTGAGCATACTGTTAGTCTCTGTTCTATGCCCAATTCCATCTAGCGAAACAAATATTCATTTTTCTAAAGCTCTGGGCTCTGAGATGGCAAATCCAGCAGAGAAACTGACTCTCAGTAGGGATACCTGTAACTACAAAGAGCAAGACAATATTTTCCATGAATCAGATCTGACAAAATTACATTTGGAGATCCTGCAAAGTCAGTGTGTAAGATAAGTCAAATTAAATCTTTAGAGCTTTGTTGCTATTTTCCAGCTCACATCATTTTTTTTAATTTGTTACCTAGTGTCTAGTTATACTTTTCTCTTGGTACACATAGTATGAACTCTATAAATACTGTTGATTAAAGTCAGTCCCTACTCCTTGTCTTGAGCCATGACAAATTCAGTTCTAATCTATAATTTCTCTCCCTCTTTACTCTGATAAATTATTCCTGTCATAAGCTTTTTATTTTCTGGAAGCTTAATAATCTCCAACCCAGCCTTCACTATTTTGTTAGTGACACTCCTCATCAGCCCTAATTACTCTCCCCCACACTTGGCTGACTGATCTTCTCATTTCATTATTCTTTTAGTCTCATTCATTTCACCTAGGCCTTAAATAGAAACATTTTTTCATATCCTGGGAAGGATTTATAGGTTATTTTAGATGTCCCTACATATTTCTCAGTTTAATAATAATTATGCCCTACAAGGAAATTAGACTATGCACTGCAAGAGCACCACAGTGAGCCTAGTGTCTACCATAGTGTCGTCATAAGACTTCATTAAATTACCCATTCATTCACTCACTCATTTACTCCTCCTGCTTTCAGACATTTACTGAGCAACTACTACTTGTGAGTCATGCTGATGAGTGCTCCAGGGAATGTATAAATGACTAGAATACCATTTTTTTTCTCTCTAGTAGCTCAATCTTAAAGAGACAGACATGTCCACAAATAACTACAGTATATCAAATTCTATAATAGAGGTTTGAAAGAGCTCCGTGGCAAGATAAACGTTCACCCTTTGAAGAATTGAGAGAAGACATCTCAAAGGAAATGATATTTAGTTTGGCTGACAGATCAGAATTAGATTCAATACATAAAAATTGGGAAAGGGCTTCCCAGGAAAAAAAATATCATGTGCAAAGAGTAGGGTATTAAAGAATATGACTTTTTCAGGGAACAGGAAAAAATTATTGGTAGCTGGAGCATGAAGTGCAAAAGAGGTAATAATTGGAGATAGGGCAAATAAGTCAGATTTTGGCATTATTGCAGAAGGTATTATATGTCACAGAATAAAGTTAAACTTTTTGCTATACATTATAGATAGGCAATACAAGTCAGTTTGTTGTTCATTTTCTGAAAAAAAAAGACTCTGAAGTCTGTTACAAAGGATAATTTAAATGAAGAAAATATATTTTTCTAGAAAAAAATGACAAAATAATTCTGATCTTTCTTGAGCAGAATGATTATTGGCAAATGCTAAATTCCAAATACTGTCCTCATAATAAATTTATAATGTAAAGAAAAATAATCGTTCTTAGGCAGCAACAGGGAATTTTGGTTATAAACCATCACCATGAAGAAAATGTGAGCAGAAGTAGAAAAGAGGGAAAGTGGCATCCAGGGATTGAAAGCAACTCTTTTGCTCCATTCCTGTTTGCCTATTTCTGTTCCACTCTAACCTTAAAAGAACCTAATTATGGGAATGAGATCACTAAACAATTGAAACTAACTCCTGACTTATGCTCTCCTGAATGCACACCATGCCTTGTCTAATCTGTTGATTCTTTTCCTAGATAAGTAGAAGTAAGAATGAAGATTTAAGCAGTTAAAACATGACTCTCTGTCTACCCCAAAAATCCCCTTTAGCAATCCTGCAGGCAGATCACACAGGCAAGGTAACATCTGAAGAAGGAGTCAGCCAGTCTGCACTTAATGGAGAATGATGCAGAAACCAAGGCCCTGCCTCGATGATTCACTGAGATTCTTGCCCCTCTTTTTTCTCCTTAAAAACTGTCAGAAAAAAAAAGAAAGAAAAAAAACTGTCAGGGCTGAGCAGAAACTCTGGAGTTGGTCTCTGGACACAAGTTCACCTTCTCGTCAGATTGCTGACTTTTCTGATTAAAGCACCTTTCTTTTCTACTGACACTTGACTCTTGAATTATTAGCTTATAAGCAGTGAACAACCAAGCCTAGGTTTTGTTTCAGGATAATGGATGCAATGATAGAAGAAAAGAGAGAAAGACCAAATGATCAAAGGAGATGCAACTATTGCTCATGTCTTGATCCTCACTTTTATTCTATCCTTGACTGTTGAATGTTTCTCAGGAAGACTCAGGTATTTCATATTGCTAGGGCAACAGCCAAAAGATGTTTAAGAGTATCCTTTCTTCTCCCTTTTTTACCTAATGTGATCCTACCAACAACATGCATATTTTTTATATATATTTTAATAAGTGCTTCTAATAATTATTATTACTATTATTACCAATATTTACTGAAGTACCACTACATGCCATGCGATCTGCTAAGTACTTACATTATTTCAGTTAATTCTAATAATCACACAACAAATTAGTTTTCATTCACGTTTTATTCTTATCTAATTTGTTACCAAGTGCTCTGGGTAAAATCTTAGACAAGTCTATTGACTTTCACTCTTCTTTCCACTCATACTGTCATTTTCATTGTATGAGCGCTCATATTTTTTCTTATAAACTACTACAACAACTTTATAAATGGTCTTTCTTTTACCAGTTATTTTTTGTTCCAGTATATTTTTCATACAATATTTTTCATATTCTTGTAACAAAAACTGACCACTCTTTTAATAGACCTATATTAACAAGCATATAACTAAGCACTTCCAGCCCGTGTCAATAACAATGAAGATACTGACCTTCACAAACATAATTTCTCTGTTTCTGTAACTCTAAAAAGTTGATGTAAGATACTGCAATGTTTTCTTTTTTTCTGTTTCAGTGATCTCTTTATTCACAGATCGTTATATTATATAGACAACATGCATAATGTTACATAAATCTGAACATACTTTTTTCTAATATCTTTATTGGAGTATAATTACTTTACAATGGTGTGTAAGTTTCTGATATATAACAAAGTGAATCAACTATACATATACATATATCTCGATGTCTCTTCCCTCTTGCATATCCCTCCCTCCCACACTCCATATCCCACACCTCTAGGTGGTCACAAAGCACCGAGCTGATCTCCCCGTGCTATGTGGCTGCCTCCTACCAGCTACCCACTTCACGTTTGGTAGTGGATATATGTCCATACCACTCCCCAACCTCGCCCCAACCTACCCTTCCCCCTCCCCATATACTCAAGTCCCCTCTCTAGTAGGTCTGTGTCTTTATTCCTGACCTGGCCCTATGTTCTTCATGACAGTTTTTTTTCCCTTAGATTCCATATATATGTATTAGCATATGGTATTTCTTGTCTCCTTCTGACTTACTTCACTCTGTATGACAGACTCTACGTCCATCCACCTCACTACAAATAACTCAATTTCATTTCTTTTTATGGCTGAGTAATATTCTATTGTATATATGTGCCACATCTTCTTTATCCATTCATCAGTTGATGGACACTTATGTTGCTTCCATGTCCTGGCTATTTCAAATAGAACTGCAATGAATATTTTGGTACATGACTCTTTTTGAATTATGGTTTTCTCAGGGTATATGCCCAGTAATGGGATTGTTGTGTCGAATGGTAGTTCTATTGTTACATTTTTAATGAACATCCATACTGTCCTCCATAGAGGCTGCATCAATTTACATTCGCACCAACAGTGCAAGAGGGTTCCCTTTTCTCCACACCCTCTCCAGCATTTACAGTTTCTAGATTGTTTGATCATGGTCATTCTGAGAGGTGTGAGACAATATCTCACTGTAGATTTGATTTGCATTTCTCTAATGATTAATGATGTTGCGCATTCTTTCATGCGTTTGTTGGCAATCTATATATCTTCTTTGGAGAAATGTCTATTTAGTTTTTCTACCCATTTTTGGATTGGGTTGTTACTTTTTTGTTATTGAGCTGCATGAGCTGCTTGTAAAGTTTGGAGATTAATCCTTTGTCAGTTGCTTAATTTGCAAATATTTTCTCCCATTTTGAGGGTTGTCTTTTCCTTTGTTTATGGTTTCCTTTGCTGTACAAAAGCTTTTAAGTTTCATTAGGTCCCATTTGTTTATTTTTATTTCCATTTCTCGAGGAGGTGGGTCAAAAAGGATCTTGTGATTTATGTCATAGAGTGTTCTGACTATATTTTCCTCTAAGAGTTTGATAGTGTCTTGCCTTACATTTAGATCTTTAATCCATTTTGAGTTTATTTATGTGTATGGTGTTAGGGAGTGTTCTAATTTCATTCTTTTACATGTAGCTGACCAGTTTTCCCAGAACCACTTATTGAAGAGGCTGTCTTTTCTTCACAGTATAATCTTGCCACCTTTATCAAAGATAAGTTGACCATATGTGCGTGGGTTTACTCTGGGATTTCTATCCTGTTCCATTGATCTATATTTCTGTTTTTGTACCAATACCATAATGTCTTGATCACTGGATCTTTGTAGTATAGTCTGAAGTCAGGGAGCTGGATTTTACCAGCTCAGTTTTTCTTTCTCAAGATAGCTTTGGCTATTAGAGGTCTTCTGCATTTCCACACAAATTCTGAGATTTTTTGATCTAGTTCTGTGAAAAATGCCATTGGTAGTTTGATAGGGATTGAATTCAATCTGTAGATTGCTTTGGGTAGTATAGTCATTTTCACAATGTTGATTCTTTCAAACCAAGGACATGGTACATCTCTCCATTTATTTGTATCATCTTTAATTTATTTCATCAGTGTCTTATAATTTTCTGCATATAGGTCTTTTGTCTCCTTAGATAGGTTTATTCCTATATATATTTTTTTCTTTTTGTTGCAATTGTAAATGGGAGTGTTTCCTTAATTTCACTTTCAGATTTTTCTTTCTTAGTGTATAGGAATGCCAGATATTTCTGTGCATTAATTTTCTATCCTGCTACTTTACCAGATTCATTGATTAGCTCCAGTAGTTTTCTGTTCATATCTTTAGGATTCGTTATGTAGAATATCATGTCATCTGCAAACAGTGACAGCTTTACTTCTTCTTTTCCGATTTGGATTCCTTTTATTTCTTTTTCTTCTCTGATTGCTGTGGCTAAAACTTCCAAAACTATCTTGAATAATAGTGATGAGAGTGGGCAACCTTTATTTGTTCCTGATCTTATTGGAACTGGTTTCAGTTTTTCACCATTGAGGACGATGTTGTCTGTAGGTTAGTCATATATGGCCTTTATTATGTTAACGAAAGTTCCCTTTATGCCTACTTTCTGGAGGAGTTTTATCATAAATGGGTGTTGAATTTTGTTGAAAGCTATCTCTGCATCTATTGAGATAATCATATGGTTTTTCACCATCAATTTGTTAATATGGTGTATCACATTGATTCATTTGCATATATTGAAGAATCCTTGCATTCCTGGGATAAACCCCACTTGATCATGGTGTATGATCCTTTTAATGTGCTGTTGGATTATGTTTGCTAGTATTTTGTTGAGGATTTCTACATCTATGTTCATCAGTGATATTGGCCTGTAGTTTTCTTGCTTTCTGACATCTTTTTCTTGTTTTGGTATCAGGATGATGGTGACTTCGTAGAATGAGTTTGGGAGTATTCCTCCCTCTGCTATATTTTGTAAGAATTTGAGATGGGTAGGTGTTAGCTGTTCTCTAAATGTCTGATAGAATTCGCCTGTGAAGCCATCTGGTCCTGGGCTTTTGTTTGTTGGAAGATTTTTAATCACAGTTTCAATTTCAGTACTTGTGATTGCTCTGTTCATATTTTCTATTTCTTCCTCTTTCAGTCTCTGAAGGTGGTGCATTTCTAAGAATTTGTCCATTTCTTCCAGGTTGTCCATTTTATTGGCATATGGTTCTTGTAGTAATCTCTCATAATCCTTTGTATTTCTGCAGTGTCAGTTGTTACTTCTCCTTTTTCATTTCTAATTCTATTGATTTGAGTCTTCTCCCTTTTTTCCCTAATGAGTCTGGCTAATGTTGTATCAATTTTTTTTATCTTCTCAAAGAATAAGCTTTTGGTTTATTGATCTTTGCTATTGTTTCCTTCGTTTCTTTTCATTTGTTCCTGATCTGATCTTTATGATCTATTTCCTTCTCCTAACTTTGGTGTCTTTTGGTTCTTCTTTCCCTAATTGCTTTAGGTGTAAGGTTAGGTTGTTTATTTGAGATGTTTCTTGTTTCTTAAGGTAAGATTGCATTTCTATAAGCTTCCCTCTTAGAACAGCTTTTGCTGTATCCTATAGGTTTTGGGTCGTCATGTTTTCATTGTCATTTTTTTCGAGGTATTTTTTTTTATTTCCTCTTTTATTTCTTCAGTGATCTATTGGTTATTCAGTAGTGTATTGTTTATCCTCTATGTGTTTGTATTTTTTCCAGAATTTTTTTCCTATAATTAATATCTAGTCTCATAGTGTTCTGATTGGAAAATATACTTGATAAAATTTCAATTTTCTTAAATTTACCAAGGCTTGATTTGTGACTCAAGATATGATCTATCCTGGAGAATGTTCCATGAATACTTGAGAAGAATGTGTATTCTGTTGTTTTTGGAGGGAATGACCTATAAATATCAAGTAAGTCCATCTTGTTTAATGTATCATTTAAAGCTTGTGTTTCCTTATTGATTTTCAGTTTGGATGATTTGTCCATTGGTGAAAGTGGGGTGTTAAAGTCCCCTACTATGAATGTGTTGCTCTTGATTTCCCCTTTTATGGTTGCTAGTATTTGCCTTATGTATAGAGGTGCTCCTTTGTTGGGTTCATAAATATTTATACTTTTTATATCTTCTTCTTGGATTGATCCCTTGATCATTATGTAGTGTCCTACTTTGTCTCTTGTAATAGTCTGTTTTTTCTTGTTTTTTTTTGTGTTTTTTTTTGTGGTACGTGGGCCTCTCACTCTTGTGGCTTCTCCCATTGTGGAGCACAGGTTCTGGACACACAGGCTCAGCATCCATGGCTCGTGGGATCTTCCTGGACCAGGGCAAAAACCGGTGTCCCCTGCATTAGCAAGCAGACTCTCGACTTCACCACCAGGGAAGCCCAGTCTGTGTTTTAAAGTCTATTTTGTCTGATAGGAGAATTGCTACTCCAGCTTTCTTTTGATTTTCATTTGCATGGAATATATTTTTCCATCCTCTCACTTTCAGTCTGTATGTGTCCCTAGGTCTGAAGTGGGTCTCTTGTACACAGAATATATATGGGTCTTGCTTTTATATCCATTCAGCCAGTCTATGTCTTTTGTTTGGAGCATTTAATCCATTTGCATTTAAGGTAATTATCAATATGTATGTTCGTATTATCATATTCTTAATTGTTTTGGGTTTGTTATTGTATGTCTTTTCCTACTCTTGTGTTTCCTGCCTAGTGAAGTTCCTTTAGCATTTGTTGTAAAGCTGGTTTGGTGGTGCTGAATTCTCCTAGCTTTTGCTTGTCTCTAAAGATTTTAATTTCTCTGTCAAATCTGAATGAGATCCTTGCTGTGTACAGTAATCTTGGTTGTAGATTTTTCTCCCTCATCACTTTAAACATGTCCTGCCACTCCCTTCTGGCTTGAAGAGTTTCTGCTGAAAGATCAGCTGTTAACCTTATGGGGATCCCCTTGTGTGTTATGTTTTGTTTTTCCCTTGCATCTTTTAATATATTTTCTTTGTATTTAATTTTTCATAGTTTGACTAAATTTTTGACTAATTTTTCATAGTTTGTCATGTTTCCTCTTCGATTTAGCTTATATTGTACTCTCTGTTTCCTGGACTTGATTAACTCTTCTTTTCCCATATTTGGGACCTTTTCAACTATAATCACTTCAAATATTTTCTCAGTCACTTTCTTTTTCTCTTTTTCTTCTGGCACCCCTGTAATTCGAATGTTGGTGCATTTAATGTTGACCCAGAGGTCTCTGAGACTGTCCTCTATTCTTTTCATTCTTTTTTCTTTATTCTGCTCTACAGTAGTTATTTCCACTCTTTTATCTTCCAGGTCACTTATCGGTTCTTTTGCCTCAGTTATTCTGCTATTGATCCCTTCTAGAGAATTTTTAATTTCATTTATTGCGTGTTCATCACTATCTGTTTGCTCTTTAGTTCTCCTAGGTCCTTGTTAAACATTTCTTATATTTTCTCCTTTCTATTCCCAAGATTTTGGATCATCTTTACTATCATTATTCTGAATTGTTTTTCAGGTAGACTGCCTATTTCCTCTTCATTTGTTAGGTCTGGTGGATTTTTGCCTTGCTCCATCATCTCCTGTGTGTTTCTCTGTCTTCTAATTTTGCTTAACTTACTGTGTTGGGGTGCCCTTTTCACAGGCTGCAGGTTCGTAGTTCTTGTTGTTTTTGGTGTCTGTTCCCACTGGTTAAGGTTGGTTCAGTGGGTTGCATAGGCTTCCTGGTAGAGGGGACTAGTGCCCGTGTTCTGTTGAATGAGGCTGGATCTTGTCTTTCTGGTGGGTAGGTCCACGCCTGGTGGTGTGTTTTGAGGTTTCTGTGTCCTTATTATGATTTTAGGCCACCTCTCTGCTAATGACTGGAGTCGGGTTCCTGTCTTGCTCGTTGTTTGGCATAGTATGTCCAGCTCTGTAGCTTGCTGGTCATTCAGTGGAGCTGGGTCTTGGCATTGAGATGGAGATCTCTGGGAGATTTTCACCATTTGATATTACTTGGAGCTGGGATGTCTCTTGTGCACCAGTGTCCTGAACTTGGCAATCCCACCTCAGAGGCACAGCCTTGACACCTGGCTGGAGCACCAGGAGCCTGTCATCCTCATGAAAAAACAGAAAAATGGAAAAAAAAATTATATATATATATATATATATATATATATATCGTTGCTCACAAAGTTCACTTCCTCAATTTTAGATGATTTGTTGTCTATTTAGGTATTCCACAGATAAAGGGTACATCAAATTGACTGTGGAGGTTTAATCTGCTGCTCCTGAGGCTGCTGGGAAAAATTTCCCTTTCTCTTCTTTGTTCACACAGCTCCTGGTGTTCAGCTTTGGATTTCACCCTGCGTCTGCCTATAGGTAGCCTGAGGGCATCTGTTCTTTTCTCAGACAGGACGGGGTTAAAGGAGTAGTTGATTCAGAGGCTCTGGCTCCCTCAGGCCAAGGGGAGGGAATGGTCCGGAGTGCAGGGTGAGGTTGTGGTGGCAGAGGCAGGCGTGACCTTGTACCAGCCTGAGGCATGCTGTTTGTTCTCCCAAGGAAGTTGTCCCTGGATCACGGGACCCTGGCAGTGGTGGGCTGCTCAGGCTCTCAGGAGGGGAAGTGTGGATAGTGACCTTTGCTTGCACACAGGCTTCTCCGTGGCTGCAGCAGCAACCTTAGGGTCTCATGCTTGTGTCTGGCGTCCGCGTTGAGAGCCGTGGCTCACACCCATCTCTGGAGGTCCTTTAAGCAGCCCTCTTAAAGCAGGTCCTTTAATCCCCTCTCCTCTCTCACCAGTAAACAGAGAGGCAAGAAAAGTTCTCTTGCTTCTTAGGCAATTCCAGACCTTTTCCTTGACTCCCTCCTGGCTATCCTTGGTGCATTAGCCCCCTTCAGGCTGTGTTCATGAAGCCAACCACAGTCCTCTCACTGGGGCCTGACCTCCGAAGCCTGAGCCTCAGCTCCCAGCCCCCACCCCTTCCAACGGGTGGTCCGACAAGCCTCTTGGACTGGTGAGTGCTGGTTTGCACCGGTCCTCTGTGCGGGAATCTCTCCACTTTGCCTTCTGCACCCCTGTTGCTGCGCTCTCCTCTGTGGCTCTGAAGCTTCCCCCTCCGCCTCCCACAGTCTCCACACACGAAAGGGCTTCCTAGTTTGTGGAAACCTTTCTGCCTTCACAGCTCCGTTCCACTGGTACAGGTCCTGTCCCTATTCTTTTGTCTCTGTTTTTCCTTTTTTCTTTTGCCCTACCCATGTATGTGGGGAGTTTCTTGCCTTTTGGGAGTTCTGAGGTCTTCTGTCAGCGTTCAGTAAGTGTTCTGTAGGAATTGTTCCACATATAGATATATTTCTGATGTATTTGTAGGGAGGAAGTTGATCTCCACATCTTACTCTTCTGCCATCTTGAAGCTCCTCCAGATATTGCAATCTTGAAGAATACCTATTACCCAGTATTTTTAGGAATACTCTGAGGAAAACTTACATTACAACTCACAAATATTTTATTCTCATGCAGTATTTACTGTTTTGCCAGGTTATGCTGTTGTAGCAAACAGTCTCTTAATTTTTCTTGTAGGCTTAGTTTCCTTGCAGAAGTCTCCTCCACACTGCCTGGCTACTCTGTTAGTTTCTGAGATATGCCCAAAAACAAATGAACCCCCGAACAAGAAACCCCAACACATGAGTTGTTTTTCCATCATGTTATAATTGCAATGATAGAAGAAAAGAAAGAAAGACCAAATGATCAAAGGAGATGCAACTATTGCTCATGTCTTGATCTTCACTTTTATTCTATCCTTGACTGTTGAATGTTTCTCAGGAAGACTTGGGTATTTCATATTGCTAGGGCAACAGCCCAAAGATATTTAGGAATATCCTTACATCTCCCTTTTTTACCTAATGTGATCCTACCAACAAAATGTATAATTTTAATGTATAATTTAATTATAAGTATATCTAATAATAATTATTACTATTATTACCAATATTTGTTGAAGTACCACTACATGCCAGGTAATCTGCTAAGTACTTACATTATTTCAGTTAATTTTTAAAGGCATCTGCTACTTCAAATGTCAAAGCAACAACACAAAATTACAAGGAACATGAAAAGTCACAATAACGTGTCATCACAAAAAGATAATGTCTCCAAAACCCAAGCTCAGAGTCACAAAATTTTGTGATCTGATAAAGAATTTAAAATAGCTGTTTTCAAGAAACTCAATGAGCTAAAGAAAACTCAGAAAGACAATTTAACAAAATTATGAAAACAAAATAAGCGTTCAAATGAGATATTTACCAAAGAAATAGAAATCATAACAAAGAACCAAGCAGGCACCCTGAAGCTGTAGAACAAATGAGTGAAATTAAAAAAAAGAAAAATGTAGTAGAGACCATATGTGGTAGAGTAGAGCAAGTGAAAATAGAATAAGTGAGTTAAAGGATAGGAATTTTGAAATAAACCAATTACAGTAGAATGAAGAAAAATAAATGAAAAGAGTAAAGAAAACTTACATGACATATGGGAATACACCAAAAGAGGAAATATTAGATCAATTAATAATCCAGAATTACAAGAGTAAAAGAAGGGTGCAAAGAGTTTATTTAAAGAAATAATAGCTGAGAATTTCCCAAACCAGGGGAGAGACTTGGACATCCAAGTTTATAAAGCTAATATATTGCCTTATTATCTTAATGTTAAAAGACTTTCTCCAAGACATATTATAATGAAACACTCAAAAATCAAATATAAAGAAAGAATTTTAAAAGAGACAGAGAGAGAGAGAGAGAAACACATTATAACCTACAAGGGAACTCTCATTAGGCTATCAGCAGATTTCTCAGCAGAAACCTTACAGGGCAGAAAAGAGTGAATGACATATTTAAAGTGTTAAAAGAAAAAAAAATCTCCTCAGTAATACTTTATCCTTCAAAATTATCTTTCAGATTGAAGGAGAGTATGATCAGGTCTCATAAGATGGCTGCTCTCTTGCACTCTTGCCCCACCCGGCCTGCCTCACCCTTACATTATGTACATGTTTGACTACCATACCTAAGCTGAAAATTTAATCAGTAACTACCTGTGTGATAAGCCTGACCCCCAGCTTGTTCTAGCACTTGGACCAGAATGGATCCATCAACAGGTCATCAACAGGAAACAGTGACCCTCGCAACTGTTGCTAACCCAAAGAGCTGAAGGGGTTGTGTTCAGCAGTCACTCTGGCAACCAAAGAACATGATGACATGCCGCCTATAACTGGTAGCTTACTCCCCACCATGTAGCAAAGATTACTGCTGTGTCTTGCATGACATCAGCCTTACACAGTGGAATGTTGCTCCAGGACCTTTACCTCTGACTTTTAAGATTCCCTTTCCAATAAATCACTGATGTCTCTAACATTGACTCCAGATTCCTTCTCGGGTCTAGTGGCTGGACAATTTCAAGCATTCCAAGACAGTGGGGCACAGCCTAACAAGGGGAAATAATGACTTTTCTAGACAAACAAAAGCTAAGAGAATTTATCACCACTAGAGTGCCCTTGCAAGAAATGTTAAAAGGAATTCTCCAGGTTGAAATGAAAATATGTTAACAGTGACATGAAAACATATGAAAGTATATACAACATACTGGTAAAGGTAAATACACAGTCAGAATTAGAAAGCTCTAAGTCTGTAATAGGATGGTGTGTTACCCACTTTACTATTGTATAAACATCAAAGGACAAGAATATTAAATACAATTATAGCTACTATAATTTGTTAATAATTACACAATAAAAAGAGGTAAAAATACAAAAGGAGGGAAGCTTTTGTAAATAATCAAAGTAAGTTTCTATCAGTTTTGTCTATTCTCACCACTATTATTCAACAAAGATTTCGAAGTCCTAGCCACAGCAATCAGAGAAGAAAAATAAATAAAATGACTACAAATTGGAAAAGAGGTAAAACTGTCACTGTTAGCAGATGACATGGTACTATACATAGATAATACTAAAGATGCCAGCAGAAAATTTCTAGAGCTATTCAATAAATTTGGTAAAGTTGCAGGATACAAACTTAATGCACAGAAATGACTTGCATTCCTACACACTAACAATGAATGATCAGAAAGAGAAATTAAGGAAACAACCCCATTCACCACTGCAACAAAAAGAATAAAATACCTAGGAATAAGCCTACCTAAGGAGGTAAAAGATCTGTATACAGAAAACTATAAGACACTGATGAAATAAATCAAAGATGACACAAACAGATGGAGAGATACACCATGTTCTTCAATTGGAAGAATCAATAAGGTGAAAATGACTACACCACCCAAAGCAATCTACAGATTCAATGCAATCCCCATCAAATTACCACAGAATTTTGTGCAGAACTAGAACAAAAAATCTTAAAATTTATATGGAGACAAAAAAGACCCCAAATAACCAAAGAAATCTTGAGGGAAAAAAAATGGAGCTGGAGGAATCAGACTCCCTGATATTAGACTATACTACAAAGCTACAAAAATCAAGACAATATGATACTGGCACAGAAACAGAAATATAAATCAATGGAACAGGATAGAAATCTCAGAGATAAACCCATGCACCTCTGGTCAACTAATCTATGACAAAGGAGACAAAGATATACAATGGAGAAAAGACAGTCTCTTCAATAAGTCGTGCTGGGAAAACTGGACAGCTACATGTAAAAGAATAAAATTAGAAGACTCCCTAACACCATACACAAAAATAAACTCAAAATGGATTAAAGACCTAAATGTATGACTGGACACTATAAAAGTCTCAGAGGAAAACATAGGAAGAACACTCTTTGACAGAAATCACAGCAAGATCTTTTTTGACCTGCCTCCTAGAGTAATGGAAATAAAAGCAAAAATAAGCAAATGGGACCTAATGAAACTTAAAAGCTTTTGTACAGCAAAGGAAACCATGAACAAGACCAAAAGACAACCCTCAGAATGGGAGAAAATATTTACAGAAAAATCAATGGACAAAAGATTAATCTCCAAAATATATATACAGCTCATGCAGCTCAATATTTAAAAAAACAAACATCACAATCAAAAAATAGGAAGAAGACCTAAATATATATTTCTTTAAAGAAGAATTATAGATAGCCAACAAACACATGAAAAGCTGCTGGACATCACTAATTATTAGAGAAATGCAAATCAAAACTACTATAAGGTATCACCTCACACCAGTTAGAATGGGCATCTACAAACAACAAAAGCTGGAGGGGATGTGGAGAAAAGGGAATCTTCTTGTACTTTTGGTGGGAATGTAAATTGATACAGCCACTATGGAGAACAGTATGGAGGTTCCTTAAAAATACTAAAAATAGAATTACCATATGACTCAACAATCCCACTACTGGGTATATACCCAGAATAAACCATAATTCAAAAAGACACATGCACCCCAATGTTCATTGCAGCACTATTTACAATAGCCAGGGCATGGAAGCAACCTAAATGCCCATCAACAGACAAATGGATAAAGATGTGGTACATATATACAATGGAATATTACTCAGCCATAAAACGGACTGAAATTGGGTCATTCGTAGAAACTTGGATGGACCTAGAGAGTGTCATACAGAGTGAAGTATGTCAGAAAGAGAAAAACAAATATCATATATTAATGCATATATGTGGAATCTGGAAAAATGGTACAGATGAACCAGTTTGCAAGGCAGAAATAGAGACACAGATGTAGAGAACAAACATACGGACACCAAGGGGGGAAAGTTGGGTGGGGCTGGCTGGTCTGATGAATTGGGAGATTAGGATTGACATATATACACTAATATGTATACAATAGATAACTAATAAGAACATGCTGTATAAAAAATAAATAAAATTTAAAAAAAGTTTCTACCAGCTTAAAATGAACTATATTGTCTATAGTATGTCCTTATGTAAGCGTCATGGTAACTACAAAGCAAAGCCTAGAATATGTGCACAAAGGATAAGAAAAGAGTATACTACTATGGAAAATCACCAATTTACAAAGGTAGGTAGAAACAGAGGGAAAAAGAAACAATGGGAATACAAAACAACCAGACACAATTAATAAGATTGCATTAGTAAATCCTTATATATCAATGATAACTCTAAATAAAGGTGTATTGAATTCACCAATCAAATAGTACAGAGTGGCCGGCTGGATTAAAAAAACACACTATCCAACTATATGCTGCCTGTTAGAGACTCACATCAGGTTTAAGGGCACTCATAGGCTTAAAGTTAAGGTGTTGAAAAACATATCCCATGCAAGTGAAAACCTTTTAGAATGCAGAGATAGCTATACTTATTTCAGAAAAAAAGTAGACTTTAAGACAAAAACAGTAACCAGAGACAAAGAAGGTCAGTATATAATGACAAACGTGTCAATTCATCAAGAAGATATAACAATCATAATTATAAACACATCCAACATAGGCGCACCTAAATATATTAAGCAAACACTAACCAGTCTGAAGGGAGCAACAGACAATAATACATTAACAGTAGGGAACTTCATTACCCCATGTTCAGTAATGGATAGATCATCCAGGTGGAAAATCAAAATGGAAACATTGGACTTGGAGCATACATTAGACCAAATGGACCTAACAGACATTTGTAGAACATTCCATCTTACAGAAGCAGAATACACATTCTTCTCAAGTGATTACAGAACATTATTCAGAACAGAACATATACTGGGGTAAAAAAAAGTCTTAGAAAATTGAAGAATATTGAAATTATATCAAGTACTCTTCCAACCACAATGGTATGAAACCAGAAATCAACAAGAGGAAAGCTGGAAAATATACAAATATTTGGAAATTAAACAATACCCTCCTGAAAAACCAATGAGTCAAGGTAGAAATCAAAAGGTAAATTTAAGAAATCTTGGAACAAATGAAAATGGAAAAACATACTAAAACTTATAAGATGCTGCAAAGTCAGTTCTGAGAAGGAAGTTTATAATCATAAATGCATATATTAAAAAAAACTCAAATAAACAATTTAACTTTACATTTCAGAAGAACAAATTAAGTCCAAGTTAGCAGAAGGAAGGGATAACAAAGATTACAACAGAAATAAATAAAATAGAGATCAGAAATAAAATAGAAAAAAATGAAAAACTAAGATCTGTTTTTTCAAAAAGATAAATAAAATTCACATTGGCTAGAGTAATTGAGAAAAAGAGAGAGAAGATGCAAATAAATAAAATCAGAAATGAAAAAGGAGACATTACAACTACAGAAATAAAAAGGATCATAAGAGATTACTATTAACAATGAATATATGTCAAAAATTTAATAACCAAAGAAATGGACAAATTCCTAGAAACATACAACTTACCAAGACTGAATCAGAAAGAAACAGAAAATCTAAAGAGACCAATAATGAGTAAGGAGATTGAGCCCTTAATCAAAAAACTCAAACACAGAAAAGCCCAAGACCAACTGGCTTCAAAGGTAAATCCTATTACATATTTAAAGAAAAATCAATGCCAACGTTTCTCCAACTCTTCCAAACAATTGAAAAAGAGCAACCACTTCCAAGCTCATTTTACAAGGCTAGCATTACTCTGATACCAAAGTCAGATAAAGACACTACAAGAAATGAAAACTATAGACCAATATCCCTGATGAATATAAATACAAAATTCTCAACGAAATATTAGCAAATTGAATTCAAGAACACATTAAAAAGATTATACCCCATGACCAAGTAGGGTTTTATCCCTGGGATGCATAAATTGTTCAACATATGTGAATCAATAAAGTTGATACACCACATTAATAGTATAAACAATACAAATTAAATGATCAGCTCAATAAACACACAAAAAAATGCATTTGACAAAATACAACAATGTTTCATGACAAAATCCCTCAACAAATTGGGTATAGAAGGAACATATTTCAACATAATAAGTCCACATATGGAAAACCCACAGTTAACATTATACTCAATGGTGAAAAGCTGAAAGCTTCTCCTTTAAGATCAAAAACAAGACAAGGGTGTCCACTCTCACCAATCCTATTCAACATATTACTGTAAGTTCTAGATAAAACTATTAGGCAATACAAAG
Source organism: Tursiops truncatus (assembly GCF_011762595.2). NCBI lineage: Eukaryota > Metazoa > Chordata > Mammalia > Artiodactyla > Delphinidae > Tursiops > Tursiops truncatus. Next base: position 53,857,893 of record NC_047055.1, read on the forward strand.
AAATAAAAAGCATCCAAATCAGAAAAGAAGTAAAATTGTAATTGTTTGCAGATGATATGACAGTATATATAGAAAACCCTAAAGACTCCACCAAAAACCTGTTGGAACTGATCAACAAATTCAGTAAAGTTGCAGGAAATAAAATCAACCCATAGAAATCAACTGCATTGGTATACAACTGCATTTGTATACAATACATTTGTATTGTAACAATGGAACATCTGAAAAAACATTAAAGAAAACTATCCCATTCACAATAGCATCAAAAAAAAATAAAATAAGAAATAAAGTTAACCAAGGAAGTGAAAGTTCTATACAATAAAAACTACATGACTTTGGTGAAAGAATTCCAAAAAAATGGAACAATATTCCATGTCATGAATCAGAAAAACTAATATGGTTAAAATATTTATACTACCCAAAGCCATGTATAGATTCAATTCAATCCCTATCAAAATTCCAATTTTTCACTGAAATAGAAAAAAAATCCTAAAATTTGTCTGGAAGCACAAAAGACCCTGAATAGCAAAAACAATCATGGGAAAGTCAGAGACATCACAGTTTCTGATTTCAAACTATACTACAATGCTATAATAATTAAAACAGTATGGTATTGGCATGAAAATATACATACAGACCAAAGGAACAGAATAGAGAGCTCAGAAATAAATACATGCATTTACAGTCAACTAATATTTGACAAGGGAGCTAGAACACTCAATGGGGAACAGAAAATCTCTTCAACAAATACTGTTAGGAATACTGCATAACCACATAAATTGGACAGCTATCTTACACCACTCACAAAAATGAACTCAAAATGGATTAAAGACTTAAACATAAGACTTAATACCATAAAACTCCTGGAAGAAAACATAGGTGTTAAGCTCCTTGATATTGGCCTTGGCAATTATATTTATAGATAGGACACCAAAAGCACAAGCAACAAAAGCAAAAATAAAAAAGTGGACTACATCAAACTGAAAAGCTTTTGTACAACAAAAGAAACAATCTAAAAAATGAAAAACAATGTACAGAATGGGAGAAAAAATTTGTAACCATATACCAGATAAGAGGTTAATATCCAAAAAAATAAACTTATACAGTTCAATTACAAAAAACAATCTAATTTAAAAATGGACAGAGGAATTAAATAGACATTTTTCCAAAGAAGATATTCAAATGGCCAATAGTTACATAAAAACATGCACAACATCATCAGGTAAATGCAAGTCAAAAATCACAATGAGATATTACCTCACACATGTTAGAATGGCTGTCATGGTGAAGGCAAGAGATAACAAGCATTGGTAAGGATGTGGAAGAAAGGGAATCCTTGTACACTGTAGGTGAAAATGAAAATTGGTTCAGCCACTATGGAAAAGAGTATTGAGGTTCCTCAATACATTAAAAGTAGAGCTACCATATCATCCAGCAGTTCTACTTCTGGATATATATCCAAAAGCAATGAAAATAGGAAATCAAAGAGATATATGCACTCACATGTTTATTGTAGCATTATTCACAAGAGTCAAAATATGGAAACTACTATGTGTACATCAATAGATGAATGGATAAAGAAGATGTGATATATATATATATATATATATATATATATATATATATATATATACACACACACACACACACACACACAAAGGATATCCAAAGGATATACACACAAAGGATATCTCAGCTTTGAGAAAGAAGGAAATCCTTCCATTTATAACAACATGGATGGACCTTGAGAGCATTATGCTAAACTAGATATTTCAGACAGAGAAAGACAAGTACTGTATGATATCACTTAAACGTGGAATCTAAAAAAAGTCAAAATCATGAAAACGGAGAGTAGAGTAAGGATTACCAGTGCTGGGTGTTGGGGAAATAATTTTAAGGGTGTAAACTTGCAACCAGTAGATAAATAAGTGCTGAAGGTTTCATACACAGCATAGGGATTATAAACAACAAACTATACTATAAATTTCAAAGGTGCAAAGAGAGTAGAACTTAATTGTTTCCACCATAATGAAGAAATGATAATTATGTGATGTGACAGAGGTGTTAGCTAATGCTAAGTGGTAATTCTTATTGCAATATATAAATGTATCAAATCAACACATTGTACACCTTAACGTACACAAAGTTATAAGTCAATTATATATCAATAATTTAAAAAAAACCCTAGATACCTCATTTCCCAATACTTTTGTAAAAACAAACAAAAAATATATATGTATTATGCATGTAGTATTTTGAGGTCACCAAGAGATGAAGGCTGAAAGTGAGAGAATATAGATTCTCCTGATTGTTCTAAGGGAAAGTGATACCCATCCTCTCATTAAGGTGTTTAGTAGATTAAAATTTGAATTTCAGAATGACAAAAGTAAATTGGCATCTTTATGGTGAGAGTTTTCCTAGGAAAAAGTTTAAAAAAAAGCGCATGGGAGAAAATTTCAAGCTGGATGGGATAAATACATATAGGTAGAATTTTTTAATGAAGAAAACAGGTTGCACTGTGGGAAAATTTAATCCAGGGTGTCTTGTCCTTAAATTGTGATTGCTTTTCAATTATAATTTTGGAGAAGCACACTTTTTAATGTCTAATAGATTTGTTTTAAGATAATTAATGATGGAATAAACTGCTACACTAATTTCATTCATTATTCACTACACTCAGCAAATTTTAGAATATAAAATTTCAGTAGAATTTTTGCTGACTTGCTGTGGTTGATCAGGTATTTCTTAATATATTATACATATGTACCTATATGTTTTGTATTATATATACTTATTCAGAATAAAGACAATACAAAACATTTACATGAAAGATGAGACTATTATACATATTTACACAGACAAATAATAAAAGTGTCATCAACTTAATTCCAAATTGATTTGATGATAATATATAACTCAGTCAGAATTAGACGTGTAAATTAGATCACTTAAACTTCAGGAGTGCTCAAGCAATTTAGTTAAGAGTTTCACACTGTGTCAATTGAATTTTAACAAAAATTGTTTAAAACACTAGAAGCAAGTTTTCCATCAATTCAAACTGAAATTACCAACACTAATGTATTTTGAGGAGTCATTAAAACAGAAGAAAATAATCTTCTTCCAATGAAACTCTTCTGATTGTACAAAAGAGACATGTCTCAAACATTTATTTGCATTTGTATTTTCTGAGTAAATATCTCTTGAGATTGTTTATAAGGCATAATTTATTTGCAAATGTTTTACTCCATTCCAGTTACTATAACAAAATACCATAAACTGGTGGCTTATAAACTAAAGAAATTTATTTCTCACAGTTTTAGGGGCTGGGAAGTCCAAGATCAAGGTGTTGGCAGATTCAATATCTACTGAGAACCTGGTTCCTGGTTCATAGCTGACCATTTTCTCACTGCCTCCTCACATGGTGGAAGGGGCAAAGGAGATCTTTGGGGTCTCTTTTATAATGGCACCAAATCTCGTTCATGAGAACTTTGCCCTCAGTACATAATCACTGCTCAGAGACCCCACCTCTTTATACCATCACATTGGGGATTAGGGTTTCAACATATAAATTTTTGTATGACACAAGCATTCAATCTATTGCAACAAGATAACAGGATCTTACTTTGTAATATCAAGTGATCTGTCTTATTCTCATAACACTAGTGGTTCAGTTTAAAAACAAAAAGATTGGCCAGTGAGAAGGAGAAATGCAATATTTATTAAAGGCAATTTATATCAATTGATATATGTTAGGCAGTTTATATCAATGACTATATGTTGTCCAAGGACAAAACAGGTATGCCCAGAAATATCTTCCAAGTTTATAAAGAACTAAATTCCTCTCTGTTTTGCAAGAAAGAAAAATAATTAACTCAGAAGCAATTGTAAATGGTTAACAGAAACAAAACCAAACAAATCAATAGCTAACATTTAAAAAGCAGAAGTATCACCAAAGTGACAAGAGCTCATTTCAAATGAAAAGCATTTAAATAATCATTCTAACTACATCACTAATACATTCTTATCAGATACCACACACAGCCACTACTAATGCTACTCCCTGTCTGAACAAACCTAAACAGAAATAAAGTGGCTGTGTTAAGTAAATTTGAAGTCTTTGCTTGAGATCACATAGTATACAGTGCTTGCTCAACAAATATCATTTTGCAAGTCTTCTAGAATATATACTGATTTTAGTGCAAAGTACCATATTTTGAGAAATATATTAGTTTTCTATTGCTGTGTAACAAATTACCACAAACTTAACAGCTTAAAACAGCACTCATTTATTAGCCCACAGTTCTCTAGGTCATAAGTCTAGTACAGTATGGTTGGCTTTGGCTTAAGTTATTACAGAGTTAAAATCAATCTCTTGGTCAGGCTGGCTTCTTATATGGGGGCCCTGGAGGGAAATCCACTTCCAAGCTCATTCTGATTTGGCAGAATTCAGTTCCTTGAAGTTATAGGAAAGATATACCTCTATCTTGCTCATTGCCAGCCAGGGACCTCACTCAGGTCTTTAATGCTGTTCACATTTCTTCTTACAGAGCCCCCTCCATCTTTACACCAGAAATGGGTTGTTGAATCTCACTAATAGTTTAAATGTTTCTGGTTTCTTTTCCTTCACCGCCAGCCTGATAAAGCTTTCTACTTTTAAGAGCTCATGTGATTATATTGGGCCTACCCAGGTTATCCAGGATAACCTCCTTAATTTAAAGGCAACTAAGTCATATGATATAATTATGGGAGTGATATCGTATTCACAGGTTCTGAGGCTTAAGCTAGGACATCCTAGGCAGGTCATTTTGGAAATTCTGCTAAGCATATGAAGGCACATGGAAATTTTATAGAAACCATTTGCAAAAGTACTCTTTATGAACTAGGAAAACTTAGACCTATATCTCAAGAAAGAATGCATTTGCAAAAAGATGGAAAGAAACATAATATCCCTCTGAAGTCCAACTTCAAATGATGTAATATGGAGATCCACTGTTTGGACACCGCATTGCAACAGAATTCTATTTCCTGAGCCAAAGCTCACATGCTGCTTTTACTAAGCCCCCACCACAGTAGGGAAGTTTGGGTTTCTGCCAAAAGAGATAGTCAGTGAGAAAACTGGCAAAACCACAAACAGAAACTGAATTATGTTCAAGAACAATTCTGTATACTAAGTCAAAGTTCGTGATACACGAACTTTGTATGAAAAGGAAAGTTTGACCAGGATAAGCAGTATTCTTGTCAAGCAAGAGTACGAATGCACACTCACACACACACACACACACACACACACACACACACACACACACACTACCTCATCACATATATTTATTGGATCACCCTTCTGTGGAAGGAGGGCAGTGGACTAGATTATCTCTAAGGTACGAAAAGCCTCTTTCATCTTCCATAATATGTGATCATAGGAGAAATAGAAAACATTTCAATGGAAATGCAATATGTAAATACAATTTGTTTTCGATCTCCTGTTAGCCATGAAATGGAAGTTATAACAAATTGAGTATGCAAACAAGATTGCAGAGAAAATTTTTTAAACTCCTAAGGGAATAAAATATTTAAAATATTTAAAAATATTTTAAATATTTTAAATATTTATTTTAAATAAATACTCATATCCATATAAACCATGGTATACAAAACAGATTAACATGACTTATACATGCTGATCCTGTGGCAGCTTGATTTACTGTTTATTTTCTATATCACTCCTTCACTTTATTCAGGTCTCTGTACAAATATTATCTCCCCATAGCGGCTTTTCATTGTTTTCTTATCTACAATATGACCAATTTAATTCTTTATTTACTCAGTTTATATTTATTTTATACCACTTACTACTACCAGACACGATATTACATATGCATTTGGTTATTATCTTACTCTGCCACTAAAATGTAAGATCCAAGAGTCTGGGGAATTTGTCTTCTGATCCCAATATATCCTCTGCATCAGAAAAGAGCCAGGTATATACTAGGTACTTATTAATACCCCCAATTTCTTGTTGAAATAAATTTTACTTATTTACAAATAAAATAAATATATGTATATAAAATATTTTATATACCCACATATACATATATAGGTATCTTGTTTTATAGAAATTCAGAGTAGCCTTGAATTCCTCATAATAAGTTCAAATTTGTGAAAATTTAAAATTTATATTTGCTGTCGAAGATTATCAGATGATAATTTCATGTCAGCTTATAGGAGTTTCAATAAAGTCAAAAACAAGCACTAATCTAGAATGTTATCTGTAAGCTTTCTTCCTCTTGACAAGATCTACATACTTAATATCGATGTAAATATTTTTGTCAGAGTTATGTAACTCGTAGTCTAATTATTTGTTATTTAATTATGTTATATTTTAAATGTTTTTTAAACTACAGATGAAATAGCTTTCTTTGTAAAATTAGGGCACACCAATCTCTTCAAGAAATGATAGGAGGATACTCTATGTAAAACACAATTATTATTTTTTTAAAGTGTACCTTTTATAGCATTGTCTAAACATAAAACCAAGAAAAGATAACCTACAAAACAATATGCCATCCTTGACAGCTTGATTTTGATGAAAATGTTGGTTTACCATTTTATGTGCCTTTCAAAAAATAGCCAAATATTCAGAATTGCTATTGAAATATCTTTGCTCTACTTTTAATTTGGTTGACATGATCTGATACTACACTTGAATTCTCCAAACACCTGAGCTATGACATTAATGACTGTGTTAGCTGTCCATTATTGTTAATATGTATATTAATGAATCTTTTTTTCAGTCAGCAAACTCCAAGAGGGAATACAAGATAGGTGCAGTATAAGATGAGGAGAACTTGTTAAAGATCTAAGTTTGCACATAGCAAGTTTAACACATTTCTTATAACAGCCGTATGCTCCATTGTAATTAGCAATAATGCCCTAACATTGCTAGGTTATATTCTTGATACTTAGACTTTTCTCTTTCCTGTGAATCTGTTTTTATTCCAACCTTGATTTATAATATGAAGAGAAAAATTTACAAATTAGTAATTTACAGTGAAATATAAATTATGAAACCTTGATGTCTCATGAAATACAGCACTTCTACACAATCTGACAAAGCTTTCTCTTTTTTCTCAATTTCTACTCAGGCTGTCATTTAGGATTAAGTGTGAACATGCAATACTGTAGCAGCAAAAAGAAATCTAAACTCATCTTGACAGCCAGTATTATTCCACTGAGATGCTAGGGACAGAAAAGCCATAATTACATTTTTAGGCTCTGCATGTAAACCAAATTCATCAGTTTAATCTAAACAACAGAGATATACACATTAAGAAGTAAAGATTAATTTTGTTGCAAACACAGTATAATACTCTCTAAACCATGAAGGCTCAGCTGCATATTTCCAGCCTACAAGCATTTTCCAGACTGTAGAATCCATTAAAATAACTCTTCTGTCACTGATGACCATAACTGTGATATCATTCAACATTAATCAGCAGCAGAATAAAACATTTAAACCTATGCTCTGAGAGGTAATTCTAAGTGGTTCTCAAGGTGTTCAATTACAAGAATCTTCAGTTTTCAGTTTATGTAACTTTTAAAAACATAAAAAAAATTTGAAATATTTATCTGTTAATAACATGAACATTGTCATTTTGTTTCTGCTTTCTAATATGAAACTCAGTTAAATCTCATGTAATACAATATATTTGTGAGGCTCAGGCTTTTGAAACATCTCCATTTGCAATATTCTTTAGTGCTTCATAGAGCAATATTTACAGCAAATAATAAAGTGTTTGTAGACTATTAAGAAAGAAATTGCAGAAAAACTGTTTTAAATAAAGATAATTTCATGGAGAAATATAGTTTAAAAATCAATTTAGCACAGGAGAAGGCAAATTAGATCTTCTGCCTATAAAACTAATGGGAAAATATGGTTTTAAACATCTTTTTCTATGCTGGTTATTACATGCCTTCATTAATTTACATATCTTGCAACACATTGCTCCCATGATGGTAGCAGATGTGTCTGAAAATATGATAACCTTTTAGCAATAACCTTTTAACAAAATTAAATGAATTTTTCAAGCATAAAAAGTATCTGAGTTATTAATGAGTTTATTAATATAAAGTAATACACAGCAGGGGCTTCCCTGGTGGCGCAGTGGTTGAGAGTCTGCCTGCCAATGCAGGGGACACGGGTTCATGCAGGAAGATCCCACATGCCGCAGAGCGGCTAGGCCCACGAGCCATGGCCGCTGAGCCTGCGCGTCTGGAGCCTGTGCTCTGCAACGCGGGAGGCCACAACAGTGAGAGGCGCACGAACCGCAAAAAAAAAAAGGAATACAGAGCAAACAAAGTAGGTAAGTTTTCTTAAATCTTATTTTAAGTGAGAAATACATGCACATATCTGTTTAATACTCTCTGGAATATCTATCAATAAAATGGTGTATTTCTCTGATATGATTCTGCCACAGAACATTTTTACGGTTATATTTTGGAACAAAATGAGTAGTCACAGTAGTTGTTTTACTATACATTAAACTAGCTGTCATGTATGAAAGCTGGAAATTTATTTTCCAGAACCAATGTCATCCTCTCTTCACAAGCCTGAATACAGAAAAGGATTTGGCATCATTGGGAATTCTTTTTTTTTAGGAATGAAATAAACTTTGTTCAAATCTAAATTAAAAAGATCTTTTGAAATCAGGTTAGTATGAATCCTTTAAACTGAAGTTGGGAGAAAGTTCACATCTTAATTGTGGAGGACAGAAGCAAGATGCTATAAGCTACAATGATATTGTCAAACAAATAAAGAAACAAATATGTTTTGTTCATAACATTGATTAAATACAATCAGTTAACAAGGGCAAATGATGTTAAATAACCATTTCTTCCCTTATGACACTAAATAGATAGCTTAAAAAGCTTTCATTTACAATAGGTATTTATTCAACAAAAGTCAATTTGGACACTCTGAACAGTTAATATACCTGAATTAATAGGACACATGCTTTAAACTGGAGAGGGTTTATGAGATAAACATAAATTAATAAAAAAACTTGGATCAGAATTCTACCAGTATAATCATGTTATTATTTCTAATTTTTGGCTTAAAAAGATCAAGTCTCATGGAAGAGTCACTCATTTTACACATATCTATTTAATTTCTGATTTTTATATCTTATTCCCCAAACCTATTGAACATCTTTAAGGTTTGCCTATCAAGATAATAAGTTTTCAATGGTTCTAAGGATTAAAGGACAATATTTTTCAATAAAATATAAAATGCATCCTTTAAGATTCAAAGATCTGATTTTTAATCCATAACTTATAGCTATTTTATTAATGCTATTTTAATGTTTCTATTTGAGTACAAGTTATTTTTATTTAGATTATTCTGCCTTATACAAAAAATTAACAAGGTTAAGCTAGTCACATAAATTCTATGATCTAAAAATGACATGATGGAGACTTCCCTGTTGGAGCAATGATTAAGAATCTGCCTAGAGTGGAAAATATTCCCTAGAAGAAAGAGCTGGATGACCTCAGCCCTGAGGAACACTGCAAAGAAATGACTGGGCTTGTCTGGGATTCTTTTCATTCTTGAGTCTTATCTGATCTGACAGATGGGAGAGGTTCGCGAAAAAGTCTGGACCTGCCAAAGAGGCAAGAGACTTTTTCTTCCCTCTTTGATTCCTGGTGGGTGAGGAGAGGGTATTAAGGGCACTGCTTAAAAGAGGTCCAGAGACGGGCGTGAGCCGCAGCTAACAGCGCGGACTGCAAAGACAGGGATGAGACGCTAAGGCTGCTGCTGCCACCACCAAGAAGCCTGCGTGCAAGCACAGGTCACTATCCACACCTCCCCTCCGGGGAGCCTGTGCATCCCGCCACTGCCAGGGTCCTGGGATCCAGGGGCAACTTCCCCGGGAGAAAGCACGGCACGCCTCAGGCTGGTGCAACGTCCCGCCGGCCTCTGCCGCTGCAGGCTCTCCCCGCATACACACCCCTCCCTCGCCCCGCCCTGAGTGAGCCATAGTCCCCGAAGCAACTGCTCCTTTAACCCCCTCCTGGCTGAGCAAAGAACAGACGCCCTCCAGCGACCTACATTCAGAGGCAGGGCCAAATCCAAAGCTGAGCCCTGGGAGCTGTGCAAAAAAACAAGAGAAAGGGAAATCTCTCCCAGCAGCCTCAGGAGCAGCAGATTAAATCTCCACAATCAACTTGATGTACCCTGCAATTGTGAAGTACCTGAATAGACAACAAATTATCCCAAATGAGGAGGTGGACTTTGAGAGCAAGATGTATTATTTTTTCCCCTTTTCCTCTTTTTGTGAGTGTGTATGTGTATGCTTCTGTGTGAGATTTTGTCTGCATAGCTTTGCTTTCACCATTTGTTCTAGAGTTCTATCCATCCATTTTTTGTTTTTTCTTTTTAAAAAATCGTTTTTCTTAATAATTATTTTTTTATTTTCATAATTTTATTTTATTTTATTTTATCCTCTTTCCTCTTTCTTTCTTTTCTTCCTTCCTTCCTTCCTTCCTTCCTTCCTTCCTTTCTTTCTTTCTCTCTCTCTCTCTCTCTTTCCTCTCTATCCTTTCATTCTTTCTTTCTTCCTACCTTTCTTTCTCTTTCTTTCTTTCTTTCCTTCTTTCTTTCTTTCTTCCTTTCTTTCTTGCTTTCTTTCACTTTTTCACTCTTTTATTCTGAGCCATGTGGATGAAAGGCTCTTGGTGCTGAAGCCAGCAGTCAGTGGTGTGCCTCTGAGATGGGACAGCCAACTTCAGGGCACTGGTCCACAAGAGACTGCCCAGCTCCACATAATATCAAATGGCAAAAATCTCCCAGAGATCTCCATCTCAACACCAGCACCCAGTTTCACTCAACGACCAGAAAGCTACAGTGCTAGAAACTCTATGCCAAACATCTAGCAAGACAGGAACACAATCCCACCCATTAGCAAAGAGGTTGCCTAAAATCATAATAAGTCCACAGACACCCCAAAACACACGACCAGACATGGACATGCACACCAGAAAGAGACGATCCAGCCTTATCCACCAGAACACAGGCACTAGTCCCCTCCACCAGGAAGCCTACACAACCCACTGAACCAACATTAGCCACTGGGCACAGACACTGAAAACAATGGGAACTACGAGCCTGCAGCCCGCAAAAGGAGACCCCAAACACAGTAAGATAAGGAAAATGAGAAGACAGAAAAACACACAGCAGATGAAGGAGCAAGATAAAAACCCACCAGACTTAACAAATGAAGAGGAAATAGGCAGTCTACCTGAAAAAGAATTCAGAATAATGATAGTACAGATGATCCAAAATCTGGGAAATAGAATAGACAAAATGCAAGAAACGTTTAACAAGGACCTCAAATAACTAAAATGAAATAAGCAATGATGAACAACACAATAAATGAAATTAAAAATACTCTAGATGGGATCAATAGCAGAATAACTGAGGCAGAAGAATGGATAAGTGACCTGGAAGATAAAATAGTGGAAATAGCTACTGCAGAGCACAATAAAGAAAAAAGAATGAAAAGAACCTATGACAGTCTTTGAGACATCTGGGACAACATTAAATGCACCAACATTCAATTATAGGGGTTCCAGAAGAAGAGGAGAAAAAGAAAGGGACTGAGAAAATATTTGAAGAGATTATAGTTGAAAACTTCCCTAATATGGGAAAGGAAATAGTTAATCAAGTCCAGGAAGAACAGAGAGTCCCATACAGGATAAATCCAAGGAGAAACACACCAAGACACATATTAATCAAACTGTCAAAAATTAAATACAAAGAAAACACATTAAAAGCAGCAAGGGAAAAACAACAAATAACACACAAGGGAATCCCCATAAGTTTAACAGGTGATCTTTCAGCAGAAACTCTGCAAGCCAGAAGGTACTGGCAGGACATGTATAAAGTGATGAAGGAGAGAAACCTACAACCAAGATTACTCTACCTAGCAAGGACCTCATTCAGATTTGTGAGAGAAATTAAAACATTTACAGACAAGCAAAAGCTGAGAGAGTTGAGCTCCACAAAAACAGCATTACAACAAATTCTAAAGGACCTTCTCTGCTCAAGCAACACAAGAAAAGGAAAAGACCTACAATAACAAACACAAAACCATTAATAAAATGGGAAAAGGAACATACATATCGATAATTACCTTAAATGTAAATGGATTAAATGCTCCCACCAAAAGACACAGACTGGCTTAATGGATACAAAAACAATACCCATATATATGCTGTCTACAAGAGACCAACTTCAGACACATACAGACTGAAAGTGAGGGGGAAAAAAAGATATTCCATGCAAATGGAAACCATAAGAAAGCTGGAGTAGCAATTCTTGTATCACAAAAAATAGACTTTAAAATAAAGACTATTACGAGACAAAGAAGGACACTACATAATGATCAAGGGATTGATCCAAGAAGAAGATATAACAATTGTATATATTTATGCACCCAACATACGAACACCTCAATACATAAGGCAAATACGAACAGCCATAAAAGGTGAAATAAACGGTAACACATTCATAGGAGGGGACTTAAACACCCCACTTTCACCAATGGACACATCATCCAAAATTAAAATAAATAAGGAAACCCAAACCTTAAATGGTACATTAAACAAGATGGACTTAATTGATATTTATAGGATATTCCATCTAAAAACAACATAATACACATTTTTCTCTAGTGCTCATGGAACATTTTCCAGGATAGATCATATCTTGGGTCACAAAATAAGCCTTGGTAAATTTAAGAAAATTGAAATTGTATCATATATCCTTCCTGACCACACGCTATGAGACTAGATATCAATTACAGGAAAAGATCTGTAAAAAATACAAACACATGGAGATACACAAAGCATTACTTAATAATGAAGTGATCACTGAAGAAATCAAAGAGGAAATCAAAAAAAACCTAGAAACAAATGACAATGGATGCACGACGACCAAAACCTATGTGATGCAGCAAAAGCAGTTCTAAGAGGGAAGCTTACAGCAATAAAATCCTACCTTAACAAACGGGAAACATCTCAAATAAACAAGCTAACATTGCACATAAAGCAATTAGAGAAAGAAGAACAAAAAAACCCTAAAGTTAGCACAAGGAAAGAAATCATGAAGATCAGATCAGAAATAAATGAAAAAGAAATGAAGAAAACAATAGCAAAGATCAATAAAACTAAAAGCTGGTTCTTTGAGAAGATAAACAAAATTGATAAACACTTAGACACCTCAAGAAAAAAATGGAGAATACACAAATCAATAGTATTCGAACTGAAAAAGGAGAAGTAACAATTGACACTGCAGAAATACAAAAGATCATGAGAGAATACTACAAGAAACTCTATGCCAATAAAATAGACCACCTGGAAAAAACAAACAAATTCTTAGAAATGCACAACCTGCCAAGACTGAATCAGGAAGAAATAGAAAATATGAACAGACCAATCACAAGCACTGAAATTGAAACTGTGATTTAAAATCTTCCCAAAAACTGAAGCAAAGGACCAGATGGCTTCACGGGTGAATACTATCAAATATTTAGAGAAGAGCTAACACCTATCCTTCTCAAACTCTTCCAAAATATAGCAGAGGGCAGAATACTCCCAGACTCATACTACGAAGCCACCATCACCCTGATACCAAAACAGACAATGATGTCACAAATAAAGAAAACTACAGGCCAATATCACTGATGAACATAGATGCAAAAATCCTCAACAAAATACAAGCAAACAGCATCCAACAGCACAATAAGAGGATCATACACCATGATCAAGTGGGGTTTATTCCAGGAATTCCAGGATTCTTCAATATATGCAAATCAATCAACGTGATACACCATATTTACAAATTGCAGGGGAAAAAATATAGGATCATCTCAATAGTTGCAGAGAAAGCTTTCAACAAAATTCAACACCCATTTATGATAAAAACCCTTCAGAAATTAGGCATAGAGGGAAATTTCCTCAACATAATGAAGGCCATATATGACAAACCCACAGCCAACATCATCCTCAATCGTGGAAAACTGAAAGCATTTCCACTAAAATCAGGAAAAAGGCAAGATTGCCCACTCTCTGCACTCTTATTCAACAGTTTTGGAAGTTTTAGCCACAGCAATCAGAGAAGAAAAGGAAACAAAAGGAATCCAAATCGGAAAAGAAGAAATAAAGCTGTCACTGTTTGCAGATGACATGATACTATACATAGAGAATCCGAAAGATGCTACCAGAAAATTACTGGAGCTAATCAATGAATTTGGTAAAGTAGCAGGACACAAAATTAATGCACAGAAATCTCTGGCATTCCTATACACAGATGATGAAAAATCAGAAAGTGAAATCAAGAAAACACTCCCATTTACCATTGAAACAGAAAGAATAAAATATCTAGGAATAAACCTACCTAAGGAGACAAAAGACCTGTATGCAGAAAATTATAAGACACTGATGAAAGAAATTAAAAATGATAAAAATAGATGGAGAGATATACCATGTTCTTGGATTGGAAGAATCAACATTGTGAAAATGACTCTACTCCCCAAAGCAATCTACAGATTCAATGAAATCCCTATCAAAATACCACTGACATTTTTCTCAGGACTAGAACAAAAAATTTGACAATTTGAATGGAAACACAAAAGACCCCGACTAGCCAAAGAATCTTGAGAACAAAAAACGGAGCTGGAGGAAGCTGGCTCCCTGACTTCAGACTATTCTACAAATCTACAGTAATCAAGACAGTATGGTACTGGCACAAAAACTGAAATATAGATCAATGGAACAGGATGGAAGGCCCAGAGATAAACCCATGCATATATGGTCACCTTATCTTTGATAAAGGAGGTAGGAATGTACAGTGGAGAAAGGACAGCCTCTTCAATAAGTGGTGCTGGGAAAACTGGACAGGTACATGTAAAAGTATGAGATTAGATAACTCCCTAACACCATACACAAAAATAAGCTCAAAATGGATTAAATACCTAAATGTAAGGCCAGAAACTATGAAACTCTTAGAGGAAAACATAGGCAGAACACTCTATGACATAAATCACAGCAAGACCCTTTTTGACCCACCTCCCAGAGAAATGGAAATAAAAACAAAAATAAACAAATGGGGGCTTCTCTGGTGGTGCAGTGGTTGAGAGTCCGCCTGCCGACTCTCAGGGGACACAGGTTCGTGCCCCAGTCTGGGGGGATCATACATGTCGCGGAGCGGCTGGGCCCATGAGCCATGGCCACTGTACCTGCGTGTCCAGAGCTTGTGCTTCATGACGGGAGAGGCCACAGAGGTGGGAGGCCCGCATAATGCAAAGAAAAAAAAAAAGCAAATGGGACCTAATGAAACTTCAAAACTTTTGCACAGCAAAGAAACCATCAAAAAGACCAAAAGTCTTCCCTCAGAATTGGCGAAAATATTTGCAAGTGAAGCAACTGACAAAGGATTAATCTTCAAAATTTACAAGCAGCTCATGCAGTTCAATAACAAAAAAATAAACAATCCAAACCAAAAATGGGCAGAAGACCTAAATAGACATTTCTCTAAAGAAGATATACAGACTGCCAACAAACACTTGAAAGAATGCTCAACATCATTAATCATTAGAGAAATGCAAATCAAAACTACAATGAGATATCATCTCACACCAGTCAGAATGGCCATCATCAAAAAATCTAGAAACAATAAATGCTGGAGAGGGTGTGGAGAAAAGGGAACACTCTTGCACTGCTGGTGGGAATGTGAATTGGTTCAGCCACTATGGAGAACAGTATGGAGGTTCCTTAAAAAGCTACAAATACAACTACCATATGACCCAGCAATCCCACTACTGGGCATATACCCTGAGAAAACCGAAATTCAAAAAGAGTCATGTACCAAAATGTTCATTGCAGCTCTATTTACAATAGCCTGGAGATGGAAACAACCTAAGTGCCCATCATCGGATGAATGGATAAAGAAGATGTGGCACATATATACAATGGAATATTACTCAGCCATAAAAAGAAACGAAATTGAGCTATTTGTAATGAGGTGGATAGACCTAGAGTCTGTCATACAGAGTGAAGTAAGTCAGAAAGAAAAAGACAAATACCGTATGCTAACACATATATATGGAATTTAAGAAAAAAAGAAAATTTCATGAAGAACCTAGGGGTAAGGCAGGAATAAAGACGCAGACCTCCTAGAGAACGGACTTGAGGTTATGGGGAGGGGGAAGGGTGAGCTGTGACGGGGTGAGAGAGAGTCATGGACATATACACACTAACAAATGTAGTAAGGTAGATAACTAGAGGGAAGCAGCCGCATGGCACAGGGATATTGGCTCGGTGCTTTGTGACAGCCTGGAGGGGTAGGATAGGGAGGGTGGGAGGGAGGGAGACGCAAGAGGGAAGAGATATGGGAACATATGTATATGTATAGCTGATTCACTTTGTTGTAGAGCAGAAACTAACACACCATTGTAAAGCAATTATACCCCAATAAAGATGTTAAAAAAATAATAAAATAAAATAAAAGAAAAAAGAAAAAAAAATTCTCTCTTGGGGGACAGGAATTCACCATGAGAACATTATTTTATGCATTTTTGTAATAGTACATGTAAATATCTAAGATTTTATGTTCATTAACTTGGTGTGACAGCTAATTTCTTTCTAATAAAATGTCATAGAGAAATTCTGGAAGACAGCACATAAAACTCAGTATGGCAACCCTGGGAAGTAGAACGAGGGGATTGGTAGGCAGGGAAGGTCAGTAGACTTCTATTTTTTATTTTATATTATTTTATTATGTTTGAAATTTTATCATGTGTTACTTTTGTAATTGAAACAACCAGTTAATAAAAATTTAAAAATAGAAAAAAAAATAAAATAAAATAAAAAGGTATATGAGAACTAAATAAAGAATATGACAAAACCCTACTAAGGGTAATAAAATTAAATTTGCCTAAATGGAGATACATATCATTTTGAAGAATAGGAAAATTCAATATTGTAAATATCACCATTATTCTTGTTGTAAATTCAAATAAACCCTTATTTTTAAATTTGAAAAAAGTTTCTAAAATTTACCCTGTCAGAAAAACTACAATATTCTCTCTCTCTCTCTCTTTCTCTCTCTCTCTCTCTCTCTCTCTCTCTCACAGAAACACACACACACACACACACACACACACACACACACACACAAATAACCTGGTAAATCTGGAGAGTGGTAAAACTATATTAATTTAAAATATTTTTAGTCTAAGAGTAGATGGATTGAGTAATGAAACAGAATAGAGTATTGAGAAAATTGACATGAGAAAATTCAATGATTTGGTAGCAACTAGATAGTCCTATTGAAAAATAAAATAAAATCATACTCTTACTCTATTCCTAACATCAAAAAAAGCCACATATATACAATATTGAACTATTAAAAATAAATTAGAGAAATACTAGCTCTTACAATACTAGGATGGGCATTTTTCTAAGTATGACATTAAAGTCAGAACACATTAACAAAAATATTGTGGATTTGAATATATTAAAATATTATAAACTTTGGTAATGTAAGAAACAACACAAGTAGATTGAAAAGAAAATTCAGACTGGAGAAAAGTATTTACAGTATTTTGACAAGAAGTTAGTATCTCAAACTACAAATAATACTTATAAATCCATAAAAATGAGATAAGCTTTCCAATAGAAAAAATGGCAAAAATACAAATAAATGATAGATAAAAGAAGAAATATAAATAATAACATGTGTGGCAAAGAACACCATGTATTGGTTACCAATCCCAGGGAAAGCCTACAACTATGGAAGACAGCAAAAATCATCACTATGCCATTTACCAGGAATAGAAGTCTAAACCCTTCTGTGCATTGCATCTTGGTGTTGGAGTCACCAAGGAAAACACAGTGCAGTCAACCACTGGATGGAAAACTTTACTTACATAGAAAAGAAGCAGAGCAAGATCAGCTTAATAGTGGGCATTGGTTGCCCATAGCCAGTGGATTTCTCTTGGCAACCAATGAAGAGAAATTAGCCTGCTGGCACTCCTCCCATGTTACAGCAGAAGAACCCTGTTATTCACTGTTGCAGGCCCAGCATCCATTCTTATGTGATTGAATGGGTTTGAAAGACAGCATGCACTGGACTGCCTTTTCCAAAAGTAGGCATGTAAAAGGATGAACCTCATTAATAAAAAAGCAAATGCCAATAAAAAGTGAGATGCCACTTTTCACTATTCTTATTAGCAAGCAATTAAAATATTTGTAACACTGAGCATTGAATAGGGAATCAGGGATCCTTTTGCAGTCTTCTTACACACAGAAGGGGGAGAAGCAGCCTGCAATAAATTTTAAAATGTTAAATGTTTATATCCTTTATTTCAGCAATTCCACTTTGAAGAAACCAGTAAGGCATATCGTTAAATGAGAGAAACATTTCAGTAATGGAAATTCCTTTTATTTTTAAGTAAACTGAAACGAAAAATTAGAGCAAATGTGAAAATATTTCTCTCATAGACAACAGTCTTTCATAATTCATACATACTTAAAAAAATCAAAATCAAGTCTTATTCTAACATAGGCCTGAAAAATATTTCATTCTCATAGTACTTTACATATTTTAGGGAGGGAAATAGAAATGTTATGTTCCACCTCTGGGAATGTTGGGCTAGATGATATTCACCACCTCATCCATAAGTACATCTATGAAAGACCTTCTAAAAATACAATAAATATTTGACAAGTAAGGCAAGAACACTCAATGGGGATTCAATAGTCTGTTCAACAAATGGTGTTAGGAAAACTGGAAAATTCAGAAAAATGAAATTTGACCCCTATCTTATACCACTCACAATGGATTAAAGACTTAAAAATAAGACATGATGCCATAAAATTTCTAGAAAAAATAGGAAAGAAGCTCCTTGACATTGGTCTTGGTAATTATTTTTCAGATATGACACCAAAAGCACAATGAACAAAAACAAAAATCAACAAGTAGGGCTATATCAAACTAAAATGATTATGCACAGAAAAAAATGAAAAGGCAATGACAAAGTGAGAACAATTTTATAAACCTTATATTGGATAAGAGGTTAATATCTAAAGTATATAAAGAACACATACAATTCAAAAACAAAGACAATCTAATTAAAAATAGACAGAGGAATTAAATAAACATTTTTTAAAAAATCAAATGGACAAGTTCATGAAAAGAGGCACAACATCACTATTCTACTGGAAAGTGCAAACCGAAAGCACAATGAGATATCACCTCACACGTGTTAGAATGGCTATCATCAAGAAGGCAATAGATAACAAGTGTTGGTAACGATGTGGAGGAAATGGGACTCTTGTACACTGTTGGTGGAAATACAAATTTGTTCAACCACTATGGAAAAAATTATAGAGTTTTCACAAAAAATTAAAAGCAGAACTACTGTATGATCCAGCAATCCTATTCCTGAGTACATAGCCAAAGGAAATGAATGCAGAACATTGAAGAAATATATGCATTCCCATGTTTATTGCAACATTATTCACAATAATCAAGATATGGAAACAACTGTCGATCAACAGATGAATGGATATAGAATATGTCAATATGTGATATATATGTATGTTTGTGTGTATATATATATATATATACCTATATTTATTTATATTCAGCCATGAGAAAGAAGGAAATCTTGCCATTTATGACAACAACATGGATGGATCTTGAGAGGATTATGTTAAGTGAGATATTTCAGACAGAGAAATACAAATACTGTATTATGTCACTTAAATTTGTAATCTGAAAAAGTCAAAGTTGTTAAAACAGAGAGTAGAATGGCAGTTACCAGGGGATAAGTGGCAGGGGAAACAAGGATATGTTGCTTAAGGGTAAAAACTAGCAACCAATAGATAAATAAGTGCTGGGGATCTAATGCATAGCATAGTGATTATAGACACAATACCATATTATAAACTTCGAAGTCACTTAGAGACTAGATCTTAATTATTCTCACAACACACTCACACACAAAATGATAATTATGTGATGTGAGAGAGGTGTTAGTTAAAGCTACAATGATAATCATATTGCAGTATATAAATGTATCAAATCAACATGTTGTACACCTTAAACTTATACAATGTTATATATCAATTATATCTCAATAAAATTTTAAAATAATTTTTATTTTTAAATAATTTTATTTTTGGCTGCACCCCACAGCATGTGGGATATTAGTTCCCCAACCAGGGATTGAACCCATGCCCCCTGCAGTGAGAGCATGGAGTCTTAACCACTGGACAGCCAGGGAAGTCCCAATAATTTTTAATTTAAAAATAAAAATGCAGTAAATATTCCTAAAACCATGACTGTACTACTAAAATAGTGAGGGATTTCCTAGCCAGGAGCTAGGATAAAAGTGAAGATTTTATAAACTATCCTCCACCACACACTAGGACTCACTGTAAGAACACAGAAGGAGAATAAACTGAAAATAACATAAACTTCCATTGACTTTCAGCCTAGATTCACATTATTGGTTCCAGGGAACCTTAGGTATCAAATTTGGATATGGTAGACCCAGACTGGTAACATGTCTATGTGTTAGGCAGACACAAATGTTTATCTCTTCTGAAAGTGAAAACATGGGTAATTATTAGTGAAATCCATTTCACCTGCCTTCAATAATCTAGGTTGTTTTAAAACTTTCATGTCCTCCAGGTAGCATGTAGCCTAAACAATAAGATGTTTGCCTGAGTTGTTTTCCAGGATATTGGAGTCATCTGTATCTATTTCAAACTAAGTTGGTTAAGACTAGATAGGACCACCAACTCTCCAACTGGGTACACGCAAGTGTCTGCTTGGTAACTTTTTGATGTCAAAGGACCAAAAACTCCACCCTCAGACTGTGCTAAGTGCTTCCATTTTTGAATGTGCAGAGGACTCTAGCTTAATTATGCCTACACAGAACAACAATTAATGCACCTTTTCCCAATCACTTTTCCCCATGCTCTCCATGGCTCAGACTGCCTTGCTTCTTTATTCATTATTATTTATTCCATAAATAACCCAAGCCCCTTGCCTTCAGGGAGGTGGATTTAAGACTCATTCTCCTGTCTCCTCACCTGGCTGTCTTGTGAATAAGGCCTCTCTTTGCTGCAAGCCTCAGTATCTCAGCATTTTGACTTGCTGTGCATAGGGCAAAACAAACTGGGTTCAGTACCAAAAGAAAACACCAACTTTAATAGTTCCAAATTATTTCTATAAATAATTTTTCAAATATTTCACACTCAAGTCAAAGATAGCCAGGAAAAGAAAATCACATGAGTAAGAACAAATAGAAACACAAAACAACAAAAGTATACACACAAAGACTGCAGATGTTGAAAATCTCAATCATAGACTATTTTTGAAATAACCTATACATACAAGATTCAAATACATGTAATTCATTCTTGAGAAATTCAGCACAAATCTGAAAAATACAAGAAGTGACATGACAGGCTTGAAAAGGAAACAAAATAGAAATTTGAAATATTGAAAATATAGTAATTCAATTAATACTAATGTACACTAGACCTAGGAGATGAGACAATTAGTGTACTGAAGGTTAGGGCATCCAGATATAATATATAAACAATAAGATATAAAATAGAGATAAGAAGGTAAGAGATGTAGAAGATATAGCAAAAAATATTATATTTAATTATATTCTTTTTAAAACAAGAAAGAAAATAAGAGAGGGATAATATCCAAAATATATAATGACTGCATGATTCAGAATTGCTGAAGAACAGTAATTTATAAATTCACTAAGCCCAATGCATTCCTAGCAAGATAAATAAGAAAAACACCTCTCCTAGACATGTTAAAATAAAACTTCAAAAAAACAAAAAGGCAAAGTAAATCTCAGAACAAAATATGTAAAACCTTTACCTACCACTTAGATTGAAAGATGACTTCTTAACAATAAAAATGAATCCAGGGGAGAGTGGAGACATCTGCTTCTGACCAGAGATTGTAGCAGGGTCCAGAATTACTCTTCCACTGTAAACAGTTAGAAAACAAGAAAACATATAAGAAACAACTATTTTTAGGCATTTGATGATAGGCAATACAGAACTGTGATTCCTGAGTGGAGTGAAAAAAATTATGGTAGGTGGGCCCTAACATCACCCATGACTTTTGCCTTCAGGAAATTTCTGGACTGCAGCACAGTAGGAATTATACAACCAGATCCCAGAATTCTTCCTGTGTTGAGGATACAAAAAACAGAGAACAAAGATGCTAAAGCAGCACAATTTTGTGGCAAGAGTTCCAGAAAGTAGGGTCTAGGCAGACAAAGTTCTGGAAATCTCCATAGAGCCCCCGGGAGTATTTGCCTGAATACTAATCTGTACATGCATTGGGTGAAATCTTATGGGGATGACAAAGAACAAATTCTAAGTTCAGAACAATTTCCAGGGATCTAGAAAATTCATAAAGTTTACATAGGAGAAAGAATCATTTGTGTTCCCTCTAGGGAGACTGGGGCACCTTAATGAATACTTAGGGCTTTCGGTAGAGTTAGAGGAATGGCCAAGTCTTTGAAGTGGTGTTAAATTATCCCTAGAATACAGATTTCTCTAGACCTACCACAAAAGGACTTAAAAGTGAGTCTCAAAATAACTTCCTGCAGAAAACACCAATACTCCTTAAAAATTAAAAAGATAACTCAGCATTCAATGCAAAATTCACAATATCTTGCGTGCCACTCTCAATAAAAGTCCTAAATGTGTAAAGAAGCAACATTATGTGATGTAAAACCATGAGACAATTATTCAATAGAGAAAAACATGGCAGAGATGACAGAGATGATGTCATTAGTATACGATATATTAAAACAGCTATTATAAAAATGTGCCATAAGCTTAAGGACATAAAGAAAAACATGCACATAAAGAGCAAAGAAACAAAAGATATTAAAGAACTAAATAGAACTCTTATTAATCTATAATAATAAAATAATGTAAAAAAGGAATGACCACATAAAAATATGCTCTACACAACACACGCTCACACATCTGATATCATCAGCCTCAACATCCAAACCAAATTTTGGCTGAGGGTTCATTCTGCTCTTTAGAATGTCCAAACATATATACATATCATTTTTTGTTTCTGTAGTTGTATATTGCTTGGGGTTTCTTATCTTGAGTTTATGCTTTTTAAACATTAGCTATAGCTGATGTAATAATGGCTAAATAAATAATTTTTCTATATATTTTTTCCATGTAGGTGCAAGTGTATCTATAAAACTCTGAAAGGTGGAATTAGTTGAAAATGATTAAGAATATATTTGTTGTCTTCATATACTAATAAAAACCTCCCTTGGTATAAAATGGAGTAGAATTTATTTTTCTCCCTGGAGAACTCTGTAAATAGTATTCCACTATATGGCATGAATGTTGATGACTTCTCTTGCTTATAAGCTCTCTCTCTCTCTCTCTCTCTCTCTCTCTCTCTCTCTCTCTCTCTCTCTCTCTCTCTCTCTCTCTATATATATATATATATATATATATATATATATTTAATTTAGATACTCATGAGTCATTTTTTTGCTCTTTAAATCACAGTAAATTCACCAGGAAATATCTTGGTGTTTATCATTCTATATTGATTATTCCTGCAACTTGGTATACTCTTGCATAGTAAATTCATTTTCTCTATCATTTCAGAAAAAATTGTTTTAGCCTGGGATCCTTAGAAAACAGATCCTCAGACAAAGCTGAAGTCCTAACACGTTATTAGTGGAGGAACTGTACAATCCTATGGAGGTGACATTGAGGGGGAATAAAAGTGATAGAGAAGGAAAGAGGGAAAAGACAAAGTAATTTATTACTAAGCTGGCCATAGCTTTACAAGACAACACAGGTGGTTGTTCAGACATACAGGTCATATCAGGTGAAGCTCAATCTGACTCCAAAACAGGTGGGGTGAACCAAGCTCAAAAGCTTGGTTTTGGGCACAAAAGCTCTTACAATCCTCACTATGGAAGGTGTTATTATGATTGTGCTGAAACCGAACTATCACCCAAGGGGAAGTTGAGACAGCCGAAGGTGTTAGAAGATGAATAATGGCCATAGTGGATGGGCTCAGGAGGCAAGTGGGACTGGGTGAATTTGGGGAAGTTCATAAATTGTGTCTGATACAAGTGTTTTCTTTACCTTATAAATCTTTTAATATATTTTTGCTTTCCTGTTCTTAACAAATTAAATATATTTAAAAATTTCCATAAACATCAATGTCTGTTTAGAAACATTTCCTCTATACCACTGATTACATTTTATAATACTTCTCTGTTTAACCACTAGTGATTCTAAATTTGAATAATTTATAGTACTGTTTCACCTCAAACTTTTTCTCATAATTATGCAATTTAGCTTTTTATTTCCTTCTGTCATCTTATTATCTCATTTTGATCTACTGTTTCATAGAGTTAAAAATACAATTTATTTCTCCTGTTATCACAAATATATATCCTGATAAATCATGTTCATTTGTTTTTAGATGCATTCTCTTACACAAAATATTATTAAAATTTCTTAAGAGTTTCCCTCTCTCCATTCTCTCTCTCCCCCTTCCCCTCTATTTCAATTTTTATTTATCTATCCATAGTTATTTCTCATTTTTATTAAGAAATGTATAATACAAGTATATCTCAGAAATATTGTGGATTCAGATACACATCATGGAAATAAAGCGTATATCACAATAAAGCTAGTCACACAATTCTTTTTTGTTTCCCAGTGCATGTAAAACTTATGTTTATACTATAGTGTAGTCTGTCAGTTGTGCAATAGCATTATGTCTAAAAAAGGTACATATATTTAATTAAAAAGTACTTTATTGCTAAAAATTGCTAACCATCATCTGAATCTTCAGTGAGTTGTAATCTTTCTGCAATAGTAATGTCAAAAATCACTGATCAATGTAACAAATATAATGATAATGAAAAAGTTTGAAATGTTGCAAGAATTACCAAAATGTGACACAAAGTGAGCAAGTGCTGTTGGAAAAATGGCAGCAATAGAGTTACTTGACTAAGGTTTGCCACAAACCTTCAATTTGTAAAAAAATCTTAATATCTGTGAAGCAAATAAAATGGTCTATAAGATGTATATGTGTATTTTATTTTATTTTTTGAGAGGACACATTGTGCTTTATTCAATGTTGAAGGAGGTAATAAATTCCATGACTCTCCTAATTCTTTTTTGGTAACCACAAACAATTTGATACTTTACTACAAAAACCAGAGCTTTTTTTGCCATTTAAGTGTCCTCATTTTTTTTTTGAAGTATAGTTAACTTACAATATTATATTAGTTTCAAATGTACAACATGATACAATATTTTTAAATATTACAAAATGGTCACCATTATGAATCTACTTACCGTCTGTCACCATACAAAATTATTACAATATTATTGATTATATTCCCTATGCTGTTCATTACATTCTCATAATATTTATTTTATAATTGAAATTTTGTATCTCCTAATCCTCTTCCCTATTTTACCCATTCCTTTAACCGCTTCCCCTGTGGCAATCATTAGTTTGTTCTCTGTATCTATGAGTCTGCTTCTTTTTTATATTTGTTCTATTATTTTCTTTTTATATTCCACAAGTAAGTAAAATCATATGGTGTTTGTCTTACTCTGACTTAGTTTACTTAGCATAGTACCCTCTAGGCCCATCTATGTTGTCACAAATGGCAAGATTTTATTCTCTTTTATGTCTAAGTAATATTCCATTGTCTGTGTGTGTGTATGTGTATTATATATATATATATATATATATATATATGTGTGTGTGTGTGTGTGTGTATCAGTTTTTCTTCAGTCATTCATCTGTCAATGGACACTTAGGTTGCTTCCATATCTTGTCTATTATAAATACTGCTGCAATGAACATTGGAGTGCATATATCTTTTCAAATTAATGTTTTCATTTTCTGTGAACAAATACCCAGAAGTGGAATTTCTGAATTGTATGGTAGGAATATCTAAGACCTAAATGAGGAAAACTCAAACTAATTTATAGTTTGAAGATATGAAAACATTTTAGACATTTACACAATGTTAAATATATAAAAGTATACTATATTAAATAAATGAGGATTCATTGAAACACTGTAACAAGTGATAAAAATACAGTATCCACAAACTTAAGCAAAAAACGGGAAACATACTAGTTTGTATCCAATAGATGTATCCAAACTACATGACAGAGAATAATGAAATGATAAGAAATAGGAGCTCAAAGGCAGTCAGGACTTTCTGTTTCTCTGTCCTTTTTCTCTTCCTGTTAGTAGGAATAAGGCTGCCACAGGCACCAGATTCATAGCCCTACTATTCCAGAAACAGAGAGGAAAGAGATTTTCTCCATCAATTTCTGTTTGTAAAATGAGTGGGAATGTGTTTGATAGAACCACCTTGATAGCTACTTCCTTAACTACCACTACAGACAGGGAATTTGAGTCAACTAGGTTGTGGAAGGAGAGAGAAAAAGTCACCAAAGAAAGAGGCAAAACATACATGGCTACCAGGAGAATTGTTGTAAGATGGGTAACTACCTCCATTTCTGATTGGGTTGCATATTGTGAATGTGTTAATACTTTAAAATCTATGGGCAAGTCCAGTGCATTTTTTTTCTTGCGGTACACGGGCCTCTCACTGTTGTGGCCTCTCCCGTTGCGGAGCACAGGCGCTCCAGACGCGCAGGCTCAGCGGCCATGGCTCACGGGCCCAGCCACTCCACAACACGTGGGATCCTCCCGGACCGGGGCACAAACCCGCGTCCCCTGCATCAGCAGGGGGACTCCCTCCCAACCACTGCGCCACCAGGGAAGCCTCCATTGCAATTTTAAATAGAATTTTGTGGTATGTGTATTAGTAAGGAGGGAATTTAAAAAAATGATTCTATAGAGTATTTGGCAGAATAGCTATGCACTATAACCTTTTGTATCATAAGATCAAATCATTATTTTATAGAGTCTAGGACATTTAAGAAACTAATATACGACAATGGCATTGGCTAGATTTAGTAATAAAATATAGACTATTTTATACATTATGGTGGCATACATGATTTTCCTTGTAGAAATGAATAAAAATGAAACCCCCATCTTACAGAGGAAATAAAAATAAATTCCAGCTGTATTAAATATTATAGTTTAATTTTTTTATTCTTACAAGAAAATCTAAAGACCTACATGTAAAATTCAAATGTTGTGAATACTTTGTTAACCAATGTAAGAATCTATGAGATATAAAATTAAAGCAATACATGCTTGAATATACATTTGTTAAAAACAGTATAGTATTTTCTTCTGAGGTAGCTTTACTCCTTAGGCCTCTTTTCATTTTGGTCTGTGAGGTCTTATTCACCTGGGGGTACTGGCTTCTCAGGTTATGTGAATTTTTCAGAGCCGAAAGACAAACTTGGAGAGGAGTGCTGAACAAGTTCAGTGTGAAGAGCTCAGGCTCCATAAAACCATAGTTAATCACTGCACCAAGCAACACTTCTGGTCTGGTTTTCAACTTTAGATCCTCAGGAGAAGACTATAATCCACCATTCCTGAAGGATGGGAAAGGGAGGGATGGAGGCTGATAAGTATATACAATAGTTTCCCCTTATCTTTGGTATCCTGTTTCATGGTTTCAGTTACCCATGGCCAACCAGAATTTGAAAATATTAAATGTAAAATTCCAGAAATAAGCAATTCATAAATTTTAAATTGCACACCATTCTGAGTAGCTCAATGAGATCTCACACCATCCTTCTCCATCCATCCCTGGGGCACAAGTCATTCCTTTGTCCAGTGTATCCCACCTGTTAATCACTTAGCTATCTCAGTTAGATTGACTGTTGGGGTATTGCAGTGCTTGTGTTCAAGTAACTCAATTATTTTACTTACTAATAGCCCCAAAGCACAAAAGTAGTGATGACGGCAATTCAGATATGTCAAAGAGAAGTCATAAAGTGCTTCCTTAAAGTGAGAAGGTGAAAGTTCTTGACATAGTAAGGAAACAAAGGAAAATTATATGTCAAGGTTGCTAATATCTATGATAACAATGAATCTTCTTTTTTTAATATTAATTTTTATTGGAGTATGGTTGCTTTACAATATTGTGTTAAGGAATGAAACTTTTATTTGTAAAATTCTGAATAACGAAGAAGAAATTTGTGCTAGATTTGCTGTCACACCTCAAAGTGCAAAAGTTATGAACATAGTGTTCTATAAGTGCTTAGTTAAGAGAGAAAGGCATTGGGCTTCCCTGGTGGCGCAGTGGTTGAGAGTTCTGCCTGCCAATGCAGGGGACACGGGTTCAAGCCCTGGTCTGGGAGGATCCCACATGCCGCGGAGCAGCTGGGCCCGTGGGCCACGACTACTGAGCCTGCGCGTCTGGAGCCTGTGCTCCGCAACAAGAGAGGCCGCGATAGTGAGATGCCCACGCACCGCGATGAAGAGTGGCCCCCACCTGCCACAACTAGAGAAAGCCCTCACACAGAAACGAAGACCCAACACAGTTATAAATAAATAAATAAAATTAAAAAAAAAGAGAGAAAGGCATTAAATTTGTACAATAAGATATTTTGAGAGAGAGAGCACATTCACCTAACTCATTACAGCATATTGTTATATCTTCTATTTTATATTAGTTATAGTGATTAATATATTACTGTGCCTAATTTATAAATTAAAATATGTATCATAATTATGTCCTAGGAATAAACTTAAGAAGGTAGAAGACCTGTACTCTGAAAACTATAAAACATTGATGATAGAAATTAAAGATGATATAAAGAAATGGAAAGAAATCACATGCTCTTGGATTGGAAGAATTAATACCTTTAAAATGGACATATGGGCAAAAGCAATCTATAGATGTAATGCAATCCTTATCAAAACACTCATGGAATTTTTCACAGACTAGGAAAAATAACCCTAAAATTCATAAGGAACCACACAAAAATCCCAAATTGCCAAAGCAATCTTGAAAAAAAAAAAGAAAACTAGAGGTATCACCCTCCCAGACCTCAAACTATACCACAAAGCTGCATAATCAATTAATCTGTGACAAAGAAGGCAAGAATATACATTTGGAGAAAAGACTGTCTCTTCAATAAGTAGTTCTGGAAAAACCGGACAGCTACATGTAAAACAATGAGATTAGAACAGGTTTTCACACCATATACAGAAATAAATTCAAAATGGATTATAGACCTAAATGTAAAACATGAAACCCTAAAACTTCTAGAAAAGAACATAGGTGGAACACTCTTTCACATAAGTTGCAGCAATAGTGTTTGGATCTGTCTCTTAAGGCAAAATAAATAAAAGCAAAAATAAACAAATGGGACCTAATTAAACTTAAAAGCTTTTGCACAGCAAAGGAAACCATCAATAAAATGAAACAACCTAGAGAATGAAAGAAAATATTTGCAAATGATATGACCCATAAGGGGTTAATAACCAAAATACATAAACAACTCATACAACTTAATATCAAAAAGCTAACAACCTGATTTAAAAATGAGCAGAAGACCTGAATAGACATTTTTCCAAAGAAGACATACAGATGGCCAACAGGCATATGATGCTCAACATTGTTAATTATTAGAGAAATGCAAATCAAAACGACAATAAATTATCACCTCACACTGGTCAGAATGGCTATCATCAAAAAGTCCACCTGGGCTTCCCTGGTGGCGCAGTGGTTGAGAGTCCACCTGCCAATGCAGGGGACATGGGTTCGTGCCCCAGTCTGGAAATATCCCACATGCCATGGAGCAGCTAGGCCCGTGAGCCATGGCCACTGAGCCTGTGCGTCCAGAGCCTGTGCTCCACAATGGGAGAGGCCACAACAGTGAGAGACCCGTGTACAGCAAAAAAAGTCTACCAATAACAAACTATGGAAAGGATATGGAGAAAAGGAAACACTCCTACACATTATTGGGAATGTAAATTGGTGCAACCACTATGGAAAACAGTATGGCGTGTCCTTAATAAACTAAAAATAGAACTACATATGATCCAGCAATTCAATTCTGGGTATATATTTAGAAAAAAAACAAAATCACTAATTTGAAAAGATATATGCACCCCAATGTTCATTGCAGCATTATTTACAAGAGCCAAGTTATGAAAGCAATTCAAGTGTCCGTCAAAAGAAGAATGAATAAAGATGTGATATGTGTATATGTATATATATAATGGAATATTACTCAGCCATAAAAAGTATAATACTGTTATTTGTAGCAAGTGGGTGGACATAGAGAATATTATGCTTAGTGAAATAAGTGAGACAGAGAAAGACAAATACTGTATGGTCACTTATATGTGGAATCTAAAAATTAAATAGATGAATATATATAGCAAAACAGAAACACACTCACAGATATGGAAAACAGTAATTCTTTTAAAGTGGTAAGAAAACTTTTAAAGACTCAATGAAATAGCAAGGGAAATGTATAAATAGACCCTTCATAGATGATCAAATTAAAATGATAAACCACCATATGAAAATATGCTAAAATTTACTAAAAGTTAATGAACTATAAATTAAACTGACAGTGAGATATCATATTACCCCCTTCCAATATAAAATAGTAGCAGAATTTATCTTTGGCAGAGCTGTAGGATGTTTTGTATTTTAATATCTCACTGAGAAACTGACCAGTTAAGTATCAATTTATAAGGGTATATATATACAAAAATATTTATTGCAGCTTTATTTTTAAGGACCAAAAACTGAAAATAAAGTGACTATTATTCCAAGATAACAGTGTGTAAAATGAAATTAATATAAGTTCAGATAAATAGTAACAAATTTTTCTGATTATGTTTTATGTTTTTCATTAACTATAATATATTTAATTCTTAAATCTGTCTGGAATCTGCTATGTTTGTTATTAGTTGATATTTTTTCTCCAGTACTGATTCATGAAATCAACTTGATTGCATATACTAAATTCTTAGCTCTAACATCTGATAGGAAATGCCTCCAGATCTTTTACTAATGTGGACTTTCTAAACATAAAAAAGTGGAAGAAATAATAAAGAACATTTTGAATTTTAATAATTAAAAATATATAAGTTCTACAAGTCAGAAATCACTATGAACTAAAAGCCAAAGGAAAAAAAATAATAAATTGAACATCAACATATTTTAATATTATATATCTTTATTGGTCATATATATAATAAATTTGCTGTTCACTTACAAATTTGTTTACTCAAACTATTTATTAAACAATCCCTATGTGTCAGTCATTGTTCTAAAATTTGAGAATACAGTAGTGAACAACGATAAAAGACTCCTTTCTCAAAATATAGTGATGGGGCCCAGTAAATAAATGAATATATATAATATATACATCAGAACTTGATAAATATTATAAAAAATAAAACATAGAAATGTAATAAGGAGTGATGTGAGATAATTATGGTGGGGAGAAGAAGAGATTGCCATGTTAAGTATAATGGTCAGAGAAGGCCATACTGTATAGGTGACATTTTGAGCAAATTTCTGAAGGAAGAGAACTTTTTATGTCCTATGCCTATTTTCCTATTGGTATAACCCTAATTTATCAAGACTCAGTATATTAAAGGTCTATTAGGAATATTTACTATTATTATGCATGCAATTATAATTATAATTTTATATCATTATTTACAGTGAAATGTCAATTGGTTATTAAAATACTTTATTGAATATTTCATCATATGGAAGATGTTCAAAGTATAAGTTGTTAAGAAAAATTATTCCCAAATTGGAAATAAGTAAATAAAAGTGAGAAGCATGTCCTTTCAATTTCAATCAGGGAAACAGTCCCACCCAAAGATTTACAGAATGAATTCTGTTCACCTGTTTACTATTTATTAAAGGTACCACACTTATTGAAGTTGCAGACTTGTACAGATGCAAATAAATTCTCTCTGGGAGGAAAAGATAACTCCAAATGGTAGGGTTTATTTTCCTGTAGAACTTCAAACAGTATTATATCATATCCTGACATTCTTAATGCCATAACATTTCTCTATAAAACTGCCTAAAAATACCTGGTTCCTCAAATACTCTTTGAACCAGTTTTAACATCTTACAAGTTCCCTCATTAATTAATGAATTGAAAATTTTTTTTGACATATTTTCAGTTTATATTTTCATGAGAGCCATGATTTTACATTTTGAAAAACTATAAGACAATATAAAAATTTTTAAGTCACTTTCACTTCTCAGTCACATAACAGATTACTAAGTGATTTTTTTGAGACTTTATGGATTTCAATCTCACACAGTATACAGTGCTTTGTCCACTACAATTTTTCCAGGAGTTCATGCTAAGGTAAATTGCCAGCTTGACATATGAGTCTTTCTTTCAGATATTTATATTTTATTATATTTAAAATAATTGTACTTCTATTTAATTTTATGAACAGTATCTCAGTATATGCACAGATGAATTCCATTAATTGGTAAGACGTTACTATTTATATAAAGCACATTCCTGTATTTAGACTTATCTGATTATCACAAAAATGCCATGAAATAGGTTGTGTGTATAATATTGTCTTTATTTTATAAATTTTATAAATTTATAACTTGAAAAATGAGGTGATTAATGATTTGGCTAATGTAACACACCTAGAAAGTCATAGGACTTGACATTTCATGCCCAGAAATAGGAATTACTGACCCTAAATTGAATGTTATTTCCAATAATGCTAGAAAACATGATTGTATTATTCGTCCAAATGCCAATGAAAGAATTGTACAACTAGCATAACTAGTTAAATAGTTTATTAAATTTCTATTGAGACCATTAAATAAACTTGCCAGGGTGCTTATCCAGATAATGTTTTTTTTTTTTTCCCTTTGCATTGTCTGACAAAAATGAAGAGATTTCCTTCCTCTATTCCCTGCAGACTTTCAATTGAGAAACGACTTTTGCCTGGAAGACAAGTTGCCTGGGAAGGTAATCTTCTGAAGCCAAAAACTTTGCTGAAGGCACTGAAGGAGTGAGGCTTCAGCCTTATTTTTTATTAAATAACTTTTTATTATAAATGCAGTGCTACTAGTCCTCTGTACCTAAAAACTCCCTAAGCTGATATTGGATATCTGAATTTGCCAATGGTCTGTGTTCTTCAGACAAGAACATCATGTATTTGTAATGACATTATTATAGATAAAGTCATTTAAGGTAGGTAATTATTATAAGTATTATTGCTTCACATTTAACTTCTTATGTAAAGATACAATCATTTCAACTAAAAAATAACAATTCTTCACACAGAAAAAAAAAGCTTCACTTATTTTATATCCATTAAAAGGTCAGAAATCTCACAGATAAAACTTCTGAAATTATAGAATATTTTACAAAAATTCATTGGCATTGTCTTAATTAATGATTCTTAAAGCTTATGAGTCATCTTATGACACAATCTCAGTAGAATTAATAATTCATTTTTAAAAAAGGAAAAAATGCAACTCAAATTTATTTTATCTGATTGGTTAAGCAGATTAAATTATAATTTTTATTCCCATTTTCATAATACATGATTTACATTATCATAAATCAATGCATTAAATTACAGAAAATAATGCTGCTAATTATTATTTTATTGCTTCAAGTGTTTGGCAAGTTTGACCATCACCTAATGATATCAAGCTCATTAAATCTGTCATGCTTTTGATAGACAAGAAGAGCAACTCCAATTTTAAACTTAGATACAGAAAGTTCATTAGCCCTTCATTCAGATGATCTAGGAGGAGCAAAACTCTGAAAAAAAATGCAAATTCAAGACTTAAAAGTGATTGTTATGCCTCATATCAAACTTTCTTCTCAGCAAGTGAATTGGTGACTGGTCATAATGACCTTTTTAATATGACAACTTGAAAGAGTTCATACCTTATCAATCAACTTCATAGTTGGTTCCCAAGTGTCTGACCAACAGAGATTTTGAGAAAACTGAGGCATCTTCTTCAGGTGCAAAGAATATTAGCCTGGCTTGTGAATTAATGACTTGCAATCAATTCTAAAAAATACATCTTACATTTAATTAACCATTTCAGGAAGAATAGAATGTTACATGTCTTTGCATACAGAGCCTTCCACTTACTCACAGACTTTGGTCTAAAGCAAGTATGTGTTGAAGGAAAGGGAAATGTTTTTATCTAAATTCCATCCCTCAGTTTCATCATTTGTGTAATGAAGATAATAACACTAATTAACATGTGTAAAATATGTAAAACTGTGCCTAGTACAGAATAAGCATTCAGTAAATGCAAGTCTATTATTATACATTGCAATCCAGAATAACAAAGCAGTTGTAGGGTATCCCAAAACTTGTATGACTAAACCAGAAAAACATATCCTATTGTTATATTCAACTAATTGAGTACCAAAATATTCAATACTGGCTACAATTTAAATCAGTTATGGGAAATATATAGCATGTTTGCCACGATTTGTCACCTTCCCAACTACCCACCCCAAATACCTGGATGCTCATAGATTCTTTTCTATTCATCAAAGATAGGATTTCCAGTTATTCTCTGAACCTAGTGTACCACTGCTATCTATTTAGATGTGGCACACAAAGTGAAATCTATTTGCCATCTCTGGCTTACCCGATTGCATGGTAAGTATGGAAAATGAAACACAAAAGGGAAGGTAAATGGCTAGCTAGCAAATACTAATGATCCATTAATAATGGATATTATTAATTCATTAATAATAAATACACTATGACTCCCATACATACACCAATATAAATATTTTAAAGCTTATGGGGAGAAGAAAGCTTAAGATTGAACAAGAGGAGAAAAAAGAGAAGATAAAAGAGAAAAAAAATAACAAATAAGTTACTGAGGGGTGTCAAACAGTAGCCACGAAAAATCTCCTGGAACAGAATATGTCATTCCCTTGTGATGTTCTAAGGATTGTTCTAATTGGATTGAGATGAAGTGTCTAGAAGTAAATATGTCAAAGGAATTCACATTTTATTACCTAGCAAAAATATTCTATTTTCTTATGATATTTTTGTCTTATCATTGGAATGAGTATATGTCTCTTTTATGTTGGTTTATTTTTGTTTTATAATTCATGTCAGTATTCTGAGTTCTAGTTCATCACTGCAGGCTAAAACATGAATCAAAATGATCTTTGACATAATTGGCTTAACATTCAATGTAATGTGCAGGAATATTGTATTCAATGACCTTTTTATTATCTTAAAATTTATACATTATAAAATATAAAATATTTAAATTTTGTCCCTACCAAATTATGCAAATATTTTAGTGTATTAATTCACCTATTAGCAAATTTTTAGCTTTCTCTTGTCTCCTGCATGTTTCACAGACATTATTCTAAAGTTTTATAAATTAGAGAATGAAAAGTATAGAAAATATTAGAGGATTAATCATGGCATATTGAGGAAAACATCTATTTCATATTTTTGAGTCAGAGAATTATAGTGATTTTGAGTAGTAGAGGCTTTAACCTTTATTATGTGGTTTATATTTCCAGTGGCAACATGATTTTTTTAAGAGAACCATAGTGTTTTGTTTTTTTTTTCTTTTAGAAAAGACTGATTATACTTTGTTTTAAATATAAACTAAATAATGTTAGAACTAAAAGTCAGCTCAGAAATCATCTGATGCAACTCCCTCATTTTATAGAAAGTTATAGACATTTTCTAATATAATAAAGACAAGTCCCTGTGGAAAATACAAAGTGATGTGTTGGAAAGAGCATGGGCATTAAAGTTAAACAGACCTGGGTAATAATCTAAGCTCTGGCACTTAAAAACTCAATGATTTGGTCAAGTTATTAACTTCTTTTAACAATGTAACTATGAACTAGGCATAAAAATGTCCATTTAAAGAGTGGTTGTGAGATTTATATGACATTTTGTGAAAAGCACCTTATAAATAAATGGAAAAATAAATCTTCCTTCCTGTTCTTTTGAAATTAGATTTTGGAAGGAAATAGAATCTAGGACATACCACACATGACAATGAGAAAATTTTAATTTATTTTCACCATGGTTGTGAGGAATACAGTTCTTTCATGTTTGTTTGGCATTAAAATGAAATGGCCATCCCTGCCTAAGTACAATTTTCATGAAATTAAACAAATTTTTATTAAATATATACTGTGAACCTAACACTCTGTGGGGCAACTGTGGAAAGGAAGAAATAAATAATAGCATTCAAGAAACCTATAAACTGCATAAGATTATGAATATAAAAATCTTGACTCCCAAGCTAGAGTTTATGCAATATATATTTTTAATTTAGTTCAATATGCAATAAAATTAAAAACTTGTTTCTAATGTCTATGTCATATATATACATGTGTATATGTATACTTAAATAAAACTTGTGTGCATATTATATATTTGCATATATACATCCATATTATATAATTTCTTCTTTGCATATGTATCCAAACCTATTTAAATGTATACATTTTTAGTATCATTTTATTAAGCTTCCTAAATCTTTTTTCATAGTGATTTTAGTGTATGACTAGTTCAATGTGCTTTTAAATAATAAAGTTTAGATTATCAGTCCCTTGGCATACTATTGTCTGTCCGTGGCTCTCTTTTCACAGTTCAGACAACCTTTTCAAAAGCATTTGCATGTTAGAAAGTGTGCAAGTATATTGTCGTTGGAACATTTTCGATTGTGTGCTCAATAATTTGTAGGCCTACAGTAAGTCCCCTATGTGCGAACCCTCAAGTTACAAACTTTCAAAGATGCAAACATGCCCTTGTATGCCAGCTGACTGTACTGTAAGATTAAAAATGTTTTCTTGGGCTTCCCTGGTGGTGCAGTGGTTGAGAGTCTGCCTGCCGATGCAGGGGACATGGGTTCGTGCCCCGGTCTGGGAGGATCCCACATGCTGAGGAGCAGCTGGGCCCGTGAGCCATGGTTGCTGAGCCTGCATGTCTGGAGCCTATACTCCACAATGGGAGAGGCCACAACAGTGAGAGGCCTGTGTACCGCAAAAAAAAAAAAAAAATTATTTTTGTTTTTTTATGTATAATTTGTGTTAAGTATTATAAACTTATTACAGTTCAGTACTATATAGCTGATTGTGTTAGTTGCATACCAAGGCTAACTTTGTTGGACTCATGAACAAATTGGACTTACAAATGCGCTTTCCAAATGGAACTCGTTCATATGTAGGGGATTTACTGTAATTTAATATCACATATATTATATGAGAATTTTAACTCGAATTATGACCTTTGTCAAATCACTCAAACATCAATTACTTATTACAAAAAGTTAGTTAGAGGGTCAGAATAGATTGGCAAAACCACAAGCAGTCAAAGAAAAAAACAGAGAAATAAGACTTTATCAAAATAAAAACCTCTTTTACTGCAAATGACTCCATCAATAAAGTGAAAGGACAACCCACAGAATAGGAGAAGGACAACCCACAGAACAGGAGAAAATATTTACTATGTATATATATATATATATATTTATTTTATAAGGGTCTAGTTTAAAAAATATATACCAAGCTCTTATAACTCAACAATAAAAAGACAAATAGTTAAAAATGAGCAAAGTATTTAAATAAATATATCTCCAAATAAGATTTAAAGTGGCCAGTAAGACCCTCATCCCCCCAAATGGTCAACATTATTAGTCTTTAGAAAAATGTAAATCAAAAACACAATTCAATACCACTTCACAGCCACAAGGACTGTTGTAATTAAAAATACAGAAAATAACAAGTGTTGGCAAGGATGTGGATAAATTGGAATGCTTGTACATTGATGATGGGAATGTCAAATTTTGTACCTGCTTTGGAAAACAGTTTGGGAGTTTCTTAAAATGTTAATCCTAGAGTTACGATATGGCTCAGCAATTCTACTCCTATGTATGTACCCAAGAGAGTTAAAACATATTCCCACACAAAAACTTATACATGAATGTTTATAGCAACATTATTTATAATATTCAAAAAGTGGAAACAACCCAAATGTCCATTAACTAATGAATGGACAAACTATTAATGGAAACAGAGTTTCTTCTTGCGGTGACAAAAATATTCTGTAATTAGATAGTGATGATGGCTTTACAACTTTGTGAATATACCAATATCCATTAAATTGTACACCTTAAAAGAGTAACCTATATGGTCTAATAATTATATCTAAGTTAATAAAAAAATATGCTGGTGGTTTTCAAAATCTCTTTTAGCAACAAAACCTGCCCATTTTTAATAACATCTTATACAAGCATCCAATATATGCATGAACAAACAAAAGTTAAGCTGTTTCTTTGAAGTAGAAAATGGAGGATTCAAAGCTATCTCATTTGACTTCCCTCTAATCCTCTAGGGCATTCTTAAACAATTACATAAAATCTTGGAGTCCACAGAGTTTGAAAATTATTGGGCTAAATGTATTTTGAAGTTTCTTTCATCTCTCAAAATCTGTTTATATAAATATAATCTAGTTGGATAATTTTAAATTAGTTGACAGATCACTTCAAATCCAAAGTTTAATTCAACTGTTCAGCAACTGGCTAATATAGTCAAAATTTCTAATCACTTTGTACATGAAAAAAATAACATTGGAAAAAGCACAGTTTTATCTAACATTGTTAGTGTGAACAATTCAGTCTATACTAACCTTACCACTTCATGAAGCAGTCAGCAGGAATTACTGTTTTCTTTTTTTTTTAAATATATCTTTAAATTCTACCAAAATCTTGGAAAACTATATATGGAAAACTAGGTAAAAATATTTGTGAATTACATTATGATAATGGAGTTGTAACTAGAATTTATTAAAAACAATTTATTAAGACAATAATACAACTTAAAAAATGGGCAAAAGATTTGAAGAAGTTTTTCATGACAGAAGTTATACAGATGGCCAATAAACACAATATAATACTACACACCCAACAGAATGGCTAAAATATAAAAAGTTTGATAATGCTAAGTGCTGATGAAGATGTGAAACAACTGTAACTTATACACTACTGGTCAGAGTATAAAAAGGTACAACTAATTTGGAAAATAGCTCTGTGGTTTCTTTAAAGTGAACTTAAAGATTCTACCATACAACCCAGAATATCCAGTCAAAGGGAAAAGAAAACATAAGCCCACAATAAGTCTTGTAAAGAAATCTCATGGTATCTTTATTAGTAATACCCAGAAACTGAAAACAACCCAAATGCCCATTCACAGGTGAATATATAATCAAACACTGGTAATTATACAGTGAAATATTGCTCAGTAATAAAAAAAAAAGAACTACTAATGATAAAAACACGTGGATGAATCTCAAAAGCAGATTAAAGAAATTAAACTAGGTACAAAGCATACACAGTGACAGACTTTCTCCTTTACTTAACTCTGGCTCCTATGAACCTTCCTATCAAGTGGGCCTCAACCTTGGCCTATAAAAACTGCAGACAATTAGCACAAAAATTTTCATCCACCCCAACCCTAAGAGACTTTAATAGACTCTAGCATGGCTCAAGGCTGCCAAAAGAATTTACTATTTGTTCTAGCCAGCACCTGATAATAGGCCCCTCACCTCCCTTTCTTATAGCATTTACTAAAAAAGGCTGAAAACTCTGAATCCTTCCTCTACTTCTTCTACTCTCCCACAACTCAGAAGTATCTTTTCAGAGGACTAGAAAGCCATTTCTTTGAAGTGTAATCATCAGGGAGGATACAGCCTCAGTCTCCCAGTCTTTGTGGGAGAGTAGAAGCCTCACTTTGATAAATGCCAATTAGCAGACACACATGGCCTAATCACGTTGACATTGATTAACTTTCTTCTTCATTTTGTAATTTTTCATTTTCCTGATTGCAGAAGTTCTCACTTTCTCCCCCTCCCTTCTCCCTCATTCTCCCTTTAAAACTGGAATCACCACAGCAAATCAAAGGTGAGCTCAATTTACATAAACTTTCTTCCCTATTGTAGTACTTTCTGAGAAAAATCTGTATTTATTGCCTTTAACTAATGTTTACCTTTTTTTTTTCTCTCTGACAGTAGTAAATAATTATCTTTAAATGGTGTTCTAAAAAGGAAGAATTTGAGGGACAAAAACAGATCAGTCGTTGACAGAGAATGGAAGATAAGATGAGGATTCATTGCAAACAGGCATGAGGAATTGTTTGAAGTGACAGATATGTTCTGAATCTTAATTGTTTGTGGTAATGGTTAGACAAGGGTATACATTTGTCAAAACTCATCCAACTATAAACTTATAAAGGATAAATATTATAGTATATAAATTACTGTTCAATAAAAATTATTTTGTCACATATATTATATAAACACATACAAAATGGGGCAATTCATGATTTTATGTGGTATATACTATCTATAACTGTACAGTTTTATCAATAAACCTGCAATTTTTGCCAACCTTATTAGAAAAAACTAAGCAATGCTTCCCCAAAATTTTGCTTGACCTTCCAACAATGTAGTGATATACCAGAAATTAAACCATTGTATCAAGAAAAAATGAATTATTTCAAAGATTAAGATGTAATAATAAGATAGAATATTCCTATATTTATAGTCTACCCTGATTTTGCAATATAAAATTATTTTGAAGCTGAATGAAAAGGTAAAGTAAGATAAACAAAGCTAAAGGTTACTCAGGAGTAAGGTCAGCAGATAAAACAAGTGCCAGAAAGAATTGTTCAATTCTAGAAGTTAAGTATTATTCAGCAATGAGATTTCTAGCAATACAAGTGAAAAAATGTAAATTAAAATATACCTAAGATTTAAAAAAATTTTAAAAGTCTGGTGCATAAGGAAAGCACAACTATTCCTGAAACTAAAAACAGTTAATTATTCTCTATATTCTTTGGAAAAAAATACACTTTGAAATTTAGTTAAAAAAACATTTTACCAGTAAGTACCATGATAAATTTGTTAGGCCAATTTCTCGTAACATTCCACAATAGAGACTAGTTGCAAAGTGTCAAAGCCTTAAAAAAAAGAATTATAATGGGAATTATCTGGCTAACTCTGAGAAAAAAGAAAACAACAAACAACAGCAACAACAACAACA
Organism: Tursiops truncatus; assembly: GCF_011762595.2. Taxonomy (NCBI): domain Eukaryota; kingdom Metazoa; phylum Chordata; class Mammalia; order Artiodactyla; family Delphinidae; genus Tursiops; species Tursiops truncatus. Next base: position 53,899,040 of record NC_047055.1, read on the forward strand.
AAATGAAACTATGAAAAAAAATGGATGAACTGTACACCTTCAGTCAATCCTCTCCAAATACTGTTTCTTTCAATTGAGCTTTTGAGAAGTATAAAGGGAGAGTAAGTTTAGGTTCTGTCTCTTTCAGGAGTCTGTAGTACCTGTAGTGCAGCTACCTTTCTGTGACAGTTACATGCAGAGCTATATGATTTCCCAGCATCTCAAGTGAAAGATTTTAATTTTCTGTCATGGAAGTTAAGGAGTTTTACAAGGATACCAATCTAAATAAGGTCATCTTGTCTACATGAGGACAGCTGAGGACTCCTATGGGCAGAGCCACAAGTCTCTTTAGTAAACAAATAAATGATCCAGGCCCTGAATTATATATCATGAGCAAAATAGTTGATCAGTTTTGATGTGGAGCTTTTTTCTGTGTTCTCATCCTTATGTTTATTCTCCAAACAATTGTTCAATCAGCACATGTTTAATGAGCACATGCTACATGCCAGGCAGTACTGTAGGAGCTGAGAATTTTTTTTAATTCTGATTTTATTACTGATAGTATAGGGGGAGAGACAGAAAAAAATATGTATTACAATGCTTGGAACATATTAAGCATTATATAAATATAAACTGTTATTTTTAACTTTAAAAAGTTAAAATTTTAAAAACACTCAATAAGATGAAATGTCGAGTTCAGAAATGAGTCAGATATTGTAAGGAACAGCACCAAAAATGGAGGAGAGCTTAAACAAGCTCTATTTGGGAACGCTCCTGGGCGAGGTTCACTGGTCCGAGAGAAAGGGGCCAGAGAAGTCGCGCCCGGGCAAGGGTTTGGGCAGAACTTATAGGGGAAGAAGGGAAAGGGCTGTGGTGAATCTGGGAAGGCGCAGGGTAGTCCTTATTTGATGGTCTCTTCGGGTATGGTGGCAATGTCTGGTGCCGGTTGCATCAGTCTTGGGACCGTTAGTCCCGCCCCTCGAAAGGTGGGAAGGCTGGGCTGGGTGGAAAGTCCCCAGGTCAGTTCCTGGAACTGGGTGGGTGGGAGCTCCAGGTCAATTCCGAGAACTGGGTGTGTGGAACGTTCTGGGCTGATGCAACCTGTGAGTCTGATTGCGTTCCCCTGCCTCGGGCCAGTTGGCCTTACAGATATTATGTTTTTAAATACTTGATAAAAGACTTGAACACAAAGAGGTAAAATTAAAATTAAATAGATTGTTTAAAATACAAATACATGTGATTTAAAATTAAAAATGCAATAAAAGTGCTAAAAGTAAAACATAGGTATGCATATATATAGCTTTGTGTATATACATACACATATAATATATACATAATACATATTATATTAGAAGCTAATAATTAGATTAAATTAGATAAATGGAAGAATGATTTTAAGAGACAAACCATCAAATAACCTCAAGAACAACAAATTCAATGTATATAATTCTGTAAAAATATCATTAGAGACTACTGGTTTCAACTCTAATGTGTTGCCATGCCTCTCCTTACAGTAAGATAAAAGCTAAACAAACTGAAATAAATAGCTTTTCCCAGATCCATCAGAGAACTGAGGTTGCGGGGCAAACTGCTACCCTGAAATTTGTACAGATAGGCAGACCCATAGAGTCACAGCTGAGATCTGCTTATCTAGAGAAGAAGCTGTTGGAGCCACAAACCGCTCTGAACACATAAATGGTAATTCTAACACATTGCTGGAGGCTTAGTGTGACTTAGAGTGAGAGGGAGAAACTTCTGGGTGCCACTGGCCGAAGGGGAAACCCCAGAATTTCATGGGTTTTTACCTCCAAAAACCTGAGCTCTTCAGGTTCTCACAGTGAAGAGCCAAGAAATATCCCCTCTTGGCTCTGGCATGGTGGAAGAGAAGAATAATAATCGTCAAATGCACCCACAGTCTTCTCCATTACCAAAGCCTACTCTCCAGGGGGAAAGAATGCCAAAGCAATTTTCCAGAGCCTTGGCGGAAGGGAATTCCTCTCACTTGAGTCCCCTCTTGCATTCTTTTTTCATCTGAAGAAGCAAGAGAGATCTACACAAAGGGAAACATGTATGAAGGTTACAGTCTAGAGACACAAGCCCACAAATGGTTAAGATTTAAATGGAAGATTAAAGAATAATCACTGTCCTCCATATTTCACCATCACACTAAAAGGGCTTCAGATTAATTACAGTGGATTATAGCTGAAAGAAGCAAAAGGTACAGACTCTAAAGTGTTCTTAGGGAAGCAATGACAAAAGGGGAGACAAAATTGAGCACATCAAAGGAATTTGAAGCTTCTGGCACTTAAACTATAGCAAAAATTAAATAAAGCCCAATTCCTGTCCAGTTTAACTTAAATCCTCTCATCAGACACCAATTTATCTTAGTCCCTATTGATTGATATATTACGGTCAGTTTTCAGCAAAAAATTACAAATCACAACAGAAGGCAAGAAAAAACACAGTTTGAAAAGACAAAGCAGGAATCAGAGCCAGACACAGCAATGACATACATATTACAATTATCAGACAGGTAACTTAAATAACTATGTTTAATATGTTAAGAGCTACAATGAAAAAAAGTATACAACATACAAGATACAACATACAAGTAAAGATGGGTAAAGTCAGCAGATGTTTGAAAACAATAATAAAGCACTGAAAGGGGGACTTCCCTGGCAGTCCATAGTTAAGATTCCACACTTCCTCTGCAGGGGGCACACGTTTGATCCCTGGTGGGGGAACTAACACATGTCGAGAGGTGTGGCCAAAAAGTAAAAAAAAAAAAGAGAGCCGAAGAAATTTCTAAAAAACAAAAACACAAAAATGGAAATGAAGAATGTCTTCAACATATTCGTGAATAGAATGAACGTGGCTGGGTAAATAATGAGTGAGATTGAAAATAGTTCAATAAGAATTTACCAAAATAAGTCAATAAGAATTTACCAACATAAAAACTAAAAACAAAACAAAATGGTAAAATCGAAATAATATCCAAGAATTTTAGGTTAATTTGAAAAGACTTAGCATATGCATATTTGGAATGCCAGAAGGAGAACATACAAAGAATGGAACAGAAGACATAGTTGAAGTAATAATGACTGGGAATTTTCCAAAATTAATGACAACATCAAACCAGATTCAAGAATATCAGACTTTAGAGGGGGAAGATGGTGGAAGAGTAAGACGTGGAGATCACCTTCCTCCTCACAGATACATCAGAAATACATTTACACGTGGAACAGCTCCTAGAGAACACCTACTGAACGCTGGCAGAAGACGTCAGACCTCCCAAAAGGCAAGAAATTTCCCATGTACCTGGGTAGGGCAAAAGAAAAAAGAATAAACAGAGGAAAAAGAATAGGGACGGGACCAGCACCAGTGGGAGGGAGCCGTGAAGGAGGAAATGTTTTCACACACTAGGAAGCCCCTTCGCGGGCGCAGACTGCCAGAGGTGGAGGGGGTGAGCTGCGGAGCAGAGTGCAGCAACAGGGGTGTGGAGGGCAAAGCGGAGAGATTCCTGCACAGAGGATCAGTGCTGACCAGCACTCAGCAGCCCGAGAAAATTGTCTGCTCACCCGCCTGGGCGGGTGGGCCTGGGAACTGAGGCTCGGGATTCGGTGGGAGCGCAGGGAGAGGAATGGCTGAGTGAACACAGCCTGAAGGCATTAGTGCACCATGGCTAGCCGGGAGGAAGTCCGGGAAAAAGTCTGCACCTGCCGAAGAGGCAAGAGACTTTTTCTTCCCTCTTTGTTTCCTGGTGCACGAGGAGAGGGGATTAAGAGCGCTGCTTAAAGGAGCTCCAGAGACGGGCGCGAGCCGTGCCTAACAGCGCGGACTGCAGAGACAGGCATGAGACGCTAAGGCTGCTGTTGCTGCCACCAAGAAGGCTGTGGGCCAGCATAGGTCACTCTCCACACTTCCCTTCCGGGGAGCCTGTGCAGCCCGCCACTGCCAGGGTCCTGGGATCCATGGACAATATCCCCTGGAGAACGCACGACGAACCTCAGGCTGGTGCAACGTCATGCCAGCCTCTGCCACCGCAGGCTCGCCTCGCACTCCATACCCCTCCCTCCCCCAGGCCTGAGTGAGCCAGAGCCCCCGAATCAGCGGCTCCTTAAACCCCGTCCTGTCTGAGCGAAGAACAGAAGCCCGCCAGCGACATACACGCAGAGGAGGATCCAAATCCAAAGCTGAACCTTGGGAGCTGTGCAAACAAAGAGGAGAAAGGAAAATCCCATCCAGCAGCCTCAGGAGCAGTGGATAAAACCTCCACAATCAACTTGATGTAACCTGCATCTGTGGAATACCTGCATATACAATTAATCATCCCAAATTGAGGAGGTGGACTTTGAGAGCAAGATTTATTATTTTTTCCCCTTTTCCAATTTTTGTGAGTGTGTATGTGTATGCTTCTGTGTGAGATTATATCTGTATAGCTTTGCTTTCACCATTTGTCCTATGGTTCTATCCGTCCGTTTATTTAAATTTTTTTCTTAATAATTTTTTATTTTAATAACTTTATTTTATTTTACCTGATGGTATATTATTTTCTCTTATCCCCTTTCTTTCTTTCTTTCTACATTATCTGCCTTTTATTCTGAGCCGTGTGGATGAAAGGTTCTTGGTGCTGCTGCCAGGAGTCAGTGCTGTGCCTATGAGGTGGGAGAGTCAACTTCAGGACACTGGTCCACAAGAGACCTCCCAGCTCCACATAATATCAAATGACAAAAATCTCCCAGAGATCTACATCTCAACACCAACACCCAGCTTCACTCAAGGGCCAGTAGGCTACAGTGCTGGACACCTTATGCCAAACAACTAGCAAGACAGGAACACAACCCCATCCATTAGCAGAGAGGCTGCCTAAAATCATAATAAGTCCACAGACACCCCAAAACACACCACCAGACATGGACCTGACCACCAGAAAGACAAGATCCAGGCTCATACACCAGAACACAGGCACTAGTCTCCTCCATCAGGAAGCCTACACAACACACAAAACCAACTTTAGCCACTGGGGACAGACACCAAAAACAATATGAACCACAAACCCGCAGCCTGCAAAAAGGAGACCCCAAACACAGTAAGATAAGCAAAATGAGAAGACAGAAAAACACACAGCAGATGAAGGAGCAAGATAAAAACCCACCACACCTAACAAATGAAGTGGAAATAGGCAGTCTACCTGAAAAAGAATTCGGAATAATGGTAGTAAAGATGATCCAAAATCTTGGAAATAGAATGGACAAAATGCAAGAAACATTTAACAAGGACCTAGAAGAACTAAAGATGAAACAAGCAGTGATGAACAACACAAAAAATGAAATTAAAAATACTCAAGAAGGGATCAATAGCAAAATAACTGAGGCAGGAGAACGGATAAGTTACCTGGATGATAAAATAGTGGAAATAACTACAAATAACTACTGCAGAGCAGAATAAAGAAAAAAGAATGAAAAGAACTGATTACAGTCTCAGAGACCTCTGGGACAGCATTAAACACACCAACATTCAAATTATAGGAGGTCCAGAAGAAGAAGAGAAAACAAAATGGACTGAGACAATATTTGAAGAGATTATAGTTGAAAACTTCCCTAATATGGGAAAGGAAACAGGTAATCAAGTCCAGGAAGCACAGAGAGTCCCATACAGGATAAATCCAAGGAGAAACACACCAAGACACATATTAATCAAAGTGTCAAAAATTAAATACAAAGGAAACATATTAAAAGCAGCAAGGGAAAAACAACAAATAACACACAAGGTAATCCACAATAGGTTAACAGTTTCATCAGAAACTCTGCAAGCCAGAAGAGACTGGCAGGACAATTAAAAGTGATGAAGGAGAAAAACCTAAAACCAAGATTATACTACCCAGCAAGGATCTCTTTCAGATTTTATGGATAAATAAAAAGCTTTACAGACAAGCAAAAGCTGAGAGAGTTCAGCACCACCAAACCAGCTTTACAACAAATGCTAAAGGATCTTCCCTAGGCAAGAAACACAAGAGAAGGAAAAGACCTATAATAACAAACTCAAAACAATTAAGAAAATGGGAATAGGAACATACCTATGGAAAATTACCTTAAATGTAAATGGATTAAATGATCCCACCAAAAGACACAGACTGGCTGAATGGGTACAGAAAGAGGACCCATATATATGCTGTCTACAAGAGACCCACTTCAGAACAAGAGACATACAGACAGAAAGTGAGGGGATGAGAAAACCTATTCCATGCCAAAGGAAATCAAAAGAAATCTGGGGTAGCAATTCTCATATCACATAATATAGACTTTAAAAGAAAGACTATTACAAGAGACAAAGAAGGACACTACATAATGATCAAGGGATCGATCCAAGAAGAAGATATAACAATTGTAAATATTTATGCACCCAACAGAGGAGCACCTCAATACATAAGGCAAATACTAACAGCCATAAAAGGGGAAATCGACAGTAACATATTCATACTGGGGAACTTTAACACTCCACTTTCACCAATGTACAGATCATCCAAAATGAAAATAAATAAGGAAACACAAGCTTTAAATGATACATTAAACAAGATGGACTTAATTGATATTTATAGGACACTCCATCCAAAAACAACAGAATACACATTTTTCTCAAGTGCCCATGGAACATTCTCCAGGATAGATCATATCTTGGTTCACAGATCAAGCCTTGGTAAATTTAAGAAAATTGAAATTGTATCAAGTATCTTTTCCGACCACAATGCCATGAGACTAGATATCAATTACAGGAAAAGATCTGTAAAAAATACAAAAATATGGAGGTGAAACAATGCACTACTTAATAACGAAGTGATCACTGAAGAAATCAAAGAGGAAATAAAAAAAATACCTAGAAAAAGAAAACAATGGAGACATGACGACACAAAACCTATGGGATGCAGCAAAAGCAGTTCTAAGAGGTAAGTTTATAGCAATACAAGCCCACCTTAAGAAACTGGAAACATCTTGAATAAACAGCCTAACCTTGCACATAAAGCAATTAGAGAAAGAAGAACAAAAAAAAAAACCCAAAATTAGCAGAAGGAAAGAAATCATAAAAATCAGATCAGAAATAAATGAAAATGAAATGAAGGAAATGATAGTAAAGATGAATAAAACTAAAAGATGGTTCTTTGAGAAGGTAAACAAAATTGATAAACCATTAGCCAGACTCATCAAGAAAAAAAAGGTGAAAACTCAAATCAATAGAATTAGAAATGAAAAAGGAGAAATAACAACTGACACTGCAGAAATACAAAAGATCATGAGAGATTACTACAAGCAACTCTATGCCACTAAAATGGACAACGTGGAAGAAATGGACAAATTCTTAGAAATGCACAACCTGCCAAGACTAAATCTGGAAGAAACAGAAAATATGAACAGACCAATCACAAGCACTGAAATTGCAACTGTGATTAAAAATCTTCCAACAAACCAAAGCCCAGGACCAGATGGCTTCACAGGCGAATTCTATCAAACACTTAGAGAAGAGCTAACATCTATCCTTCTCAAACTCTTCCAAAATATAGCAGAGGGAGGAACACTTCCAAATTCCTTCTACGAGGCCACCATCACCTTGATACCAAAACCAGACAAGGATGTCACAAAGAAAGAAAACTACAGACCAATATCACTGATGAACATAGATGCAAAAATCCTCAACAAAATAATAGCAAACAGAATCCAACAGCACATTAAAAGGATCATACACCATGATCAAGTGGGGTTTATTCCAGGAATGCAAGGATTCTTCAATATATGGCAAATCAATCAATGTGATAAACCATATTAAAAAATTGAAGGAGAAAAACGATATGATCATCTCAATAGATGCAGAGAAAGCTTTTGACAAAATTCAACACCAATTTATGATAAAAAGACTTCAGAAAGTAGGCGTAGAGGGAACTTTTCTCAACATAATAAAGTCCATATATGACAACCCACCGCCAATATCATTCTCAATGGTGAAAAACTGAAAGCATTTCCACTAAGATCAGGAACAAGACAAGGTTCCCCACTCTTACTACTCTTATTCAACAAAGTTTTGGAAGTTTAGCCACAGCAATCAGAGAAGAAAAGGAAATAAAAGGAATCCAAATTGGAAAAGAAGAATTAAAGCTGTCACTGTTGGCAGATGACATGATACTATATGTAGAGGATCCTAAAGATGCTACCAGAAAACTACTAGACCTAATCAATGAATTTGGTAAAGTTGCAGGGTACAAAATTAATGCACAGAAATCTCTTGCATTCCTATACACTAATAATAAAAAATCTGGAAGTGAAATCAAGAAAACACCCCCATTTACCATTGCAAAATAAAGAATAAAATATCTAGGAATAAACTTACCTAAGGAAACAAAAGACCTGTAGGCAGAAAATTATGAGACACTGATGAACGAAATTAAAGATGATACAAATAGATGGAGAGATATACCATGTTCTTGGATTGGAATAATCCACATTGTGAAAATGACTCTACTACCCAAACCAATCTGCCGATTCAATTCAATCACTATCAAACTACCACTGGCATTTTTCACAAAACTAGAACAAAAAATTTCACAATTTGTATGGAAACACAAAAGACCCCGAATAGCCAAAGCAATTTTGAGAATGAAAAATGGAGCAGGAGGAATCACGTTCCCTGTCTTCGGATTATACTACAAAGCTACAGTAATCAAGACAGTATGGTTCTGGCACAAATACAGAAAGATAAATCAATGGAACAGGATAGAAAGCCCAGAGATAAAGCCACACACATATGGTCACCTTATTTTTGATAAAGGTGGCAGGAATGTACAGTGGAGAAAGGACAGCCTCTTCAGTAAGTGGTGCTGGGAAAACTGGACAGGTACATGTAAAAGTATGTGATTAGATCACTCCCTAACACCATACACAAAAATAAGCTCAAAATGGATTAAAGACCTAAATGTAAGGCCAGAAACTATCAAACTCTTAGAGGAAAACATAGGCAGGACACTCTATGACATAAATCACAGCAAGATCCTTTTTGACCCACCTCCTAGAGAAATGGAAATAAAAGCAAAAATAAACAAATGGGACCTAATGAAACTTCAAAGCTTTTGCACAGCAAAGGAAACCATAAACAAGACCAAAAGACAACCCTCATAATGGGAGAAAATATTTGCAAATGAAGCAACTGACAAAGGATTAATCTCCAAAATTTAAAAGCAGCTCATGCAGCTCAATAACAAAGGACAAAAAACCCAATCCAAAAATGGGCAGAAGACCTAAATAGACATTTCTCCAAAGAAGATATACAGACTGCCAACAAACACATGAAAGAATACTCAACATCTTTAATCATTAGAGAAAAGCAAATCAAAACTACAATGAGATATCCTCTCACACCAGTCAGAATGGCCATCCTCAAAAAATCTAGAAACAATAAATGCTGGAGAGGGTGTGGAGAAAAGGGAACACTCTTGCACTGCTGGTGGGAATGTGAATTGTTACAGCCACTATGGAGAATAGTATGGAGGTTCCTTAAAAACTACAAATAGAACTACCATATGACCCAGCAATCCCACTGTTGGACATATACCCTGAGAATACTCTAATTCAAAAATAGTCATGTACCAAAATATTGATTGCAGCTCTATTTACAATAGCCAGGAGATGTAAACAACCTAAGTGTCCATCATTGGATGAATGGATAAAGAAGATGTGGCACATATATACAATGGAATATTACTCAGACATAAAATGAAACGAAATTGAGCTATTTGTAATGAGGTGGATTTACCTAGAGTCTGTCATACAGAATGAAGTAAGTCAGAAAGAGAAAGACAAATACCGTATGCTAACACATATATATGGAATTTAAGAAAAAATAATGTCATGAGTAACCTAGGGTTAAGACAGGAATAAAGACATAGACCTACTAGAGAATGGACTTGAGGGTATGGGGAGGGGGAAGGGTAAGCTGTGACAAAGTGAGAGAGTGGCATGGACGTATATACAGTACATAACATAAAATAGATAGCTAGTGGGAAGAAGCTGCATAGCACAGAGAGATTAGCTCAGTGTTTTGTGACCACCTAGAGGGGTTGGATAGGGATGGTGGGAGGGAGGGAGATGCAAGAGGGAAGAGATATGGGAACATATGTATATGTAGAACTTATTCACTTTGTTATAAAGCGGAAACTAACACACCATTGTAAAGCAATTATACTCCAATGAACATGTAAAAAAAATAGAATATCAGAGATGAATCTCAAGAAGAATATATACCAAAATATTTGCACCCAAGCATATTTTATTCAAACTCCAGAAAATAAAAAACAAAGAAAAATCTTAAATAAAAGCCAGTGGAATTGAGGGAGGAAACACCTTATCTAAATGAATGCAAAGATAAGTATTATTAGATCATATTTCTTGACAGCAACTTTATTTATAATTGCACAAAAATGTGAAAAAATAAAGCAAAACTAAAAATCCTAGAAACATTCCAAATGTCCTTAAATAGGTGATGGATAAACTGCGGTACACCTATACAATGGAATACCAATCAATAATAAAATTAAACTATCAAGCCACATAAAGGCATGAATAAATTCTAAATGCATATTGCTAAATGAAAAATTCAAATCTAAAAATGCTATATTATTCAATTATATCATAATTTAGAAAATGTAAAACTATAGAGACAGGAAACAGATCGGTTGTTTCCAGGTATTTGTTAGGAGGAAGGTAGACCACAGGTAAATAGGTAAACCGCAGGGAATATTTTAAGACAGTGAAATTCTTCATAGAGATACTTGTGGTAGGCTGAATAATGACCCTCAGTGGATGTCCATGTCCAAATCTCCATAACCTGTAAATGTTACTTTTTATGGTAACAGAATTTAAGATCTTGTTATAGGTAGACCATTATGAACTATCTTGGTGGGCCCAAAGAAATCACAAGAGCCCTCATAAGGGAGAATGTAATGTGAAGACAGAAGCAGAGAGAGATTTCAAGATGTTCTGTTAACTGGTTTTAAAAATGGAGGAAGGAGCCACAAACCATGAAATGATAAATGCAGATCTAAGTGGTGGAAAAAGCAAGGAAAGAATTTTCTCCTAGAACCTCTGGACAGATTGTGGCTGCACTGACATCTTGATTTTAACCCTGTGAAACCCAATTTAGACTTCTGACCTCCAGAACTATAATAAACATGTTGAGTACTTTTTGGGTTTAATTTACTCTGTCAATCTCTGTTTTGTTTTTTTTTCTTTGAAATTATACTTTAGTCTTCAGAAATTTTAGGTTTACAGAAAAATTGAGCAGATAGTGAATAGAATTGCCATATGAATATTTATACCAATTTACACTATTGTTAAGCATCTTATTTTAGTATGAAACATTTGATAAAATTAAGGAGTCAATTTTTTTTTTTTTTTTTTTTTTTTGCAGTATGCAGGCTTCTTACTGTTGTGGCCTCTCCCGTTGCGGAGCACAGGCTCCGGATGCGCAGGCTCAGCGGCCATGGCTCACGGGCCCAGTCACTCTGCAGCATGTGGGATCTTCCCGTACTGGGGCATGAACCCGTGTCCCCTGCTTCAGCAGACAGACTCTCAACCACTGCGTCACCAGGGAAGCCCAAGGAGCCAATTTTGATTAATTATTATGAACTGTAGTTTATTTAGGTTTTCTTAGTTTTTACCTAATATCTTTTTTGTGTGTTACAGGTGTTAAAAGGTAAACTGAGGCACGTTACATTTTTCAAGAAGCTATTTGAACAAACATTGATTTGAATTGGGCAGTATCAAACCAAAAGTGGTTAGGAGTGCTCTACTGAGAGTAGCTGGGGATAAGTATTTATAAAAAAGATGCAGGAATAAAGCAAGGATATTATTTGATTGGCTATAGCTTAAACAGTTGCCTATTTGAGAAAGAATAGTTGGTGTTGTTACTGGCTATTCTTAAGTTTCATTTCTTCAGGTTCAAGTGCGCTGAGTCTGGCTTAGGTTTTGGTGTGCTTACATAAGCTACCAAGGCATGAAAGCCACCTCAGTCTGGCCTCCTTTACTATAATGAGGTACCACTTCACACTGGTCAGAATGGCCATCATTAAAAGTTTACAAATGACAAATTCTGGATACACTGTGAAGAAAAGGAAACCGTCTTACACATTACATTGGTGGGAATGTAAGTTGGTGCAACCACTGTGGAAAACAGTATGGAGGTTCCTTCACTCTTATTATTTCTAGTAGCTTTATTTACATATATTGTTTACACTTTTAAATCCTTAAGGAAAGCATCTCTTTTGTCCCTTTCCTGTTTTCCAATTTCTGTCCTCCTCTAACCTTGAAAGAACCTAATTATAGGAATGAGATCACTAGGCAATTTAATCTAACTCCTGACTTATGCTCTCCTGAATGCACACCATGCCTTACCTAACATTTTGGCTCTCTTCCCAGATAAAAAGAGTGATAATGAAGAATTATTGGTTAAAGAATGACTAACTCTCTATCCCCAACTGTGCCCTTAGCAGTCCTGTAGGCAGATCATGTGGGCAAGATAACATCTGAAGAGAGAGTCAGCCAGTCTGCAAGCAATGGAGAATAATGCAGAACCCAACCTCCTGCCTTGATGATTCACTGAGATTCTTCCCTCCCTCTTTTTCCCTTTAAAAATTGTCATGACTGAGCAGAATCTTCAGAGTTTGTCTTGGGACATAAGTCCACCCTCTCCCTATATTGCTAGCTTTTCGGATTATAGCATCTTTCCTTTCCACTTACAATTGCCTCTTGATTGTTGGCTTTTGAGTGGCAAGCAGGCAAACCTGAGTTCAGTAACATTAGTAATCTTAATTTTCCAGAGGAAACTAGGATGTAGAGAATTGTGAGCTCTGTCATAAACCAGCATTCTGTAGTAGATGAATAAATTTACAAATATATCATTTCACAATTTCTAGAGGTATATGCTTCCTCATAGCACAGTTTGTCTATGTGGCAAAAAGAATATGTTTATTAGGAGACAGAAATATTTTTAGTCTCTAAAAACTAGAAGCCCAAAGTATATAAACTTAAACTTACTTTTAGTAACTAATGTTTCAATATTTTATCTTATTTATAAATGAGCTAGATATTCAATGAAAACCTGTCATTTAACTTAATTTCATACAAATTTAGGATTTACCTTAAATCTTTCCAAAAAAAATTTTAGATACTACTTCTCAGCTGCCATATATAAATATGTAATTAAATTAAAGTTTGTCATAATAATGACTCAATTTGATTAAAATCATATCCATAAGTTTTATAATATTAAACATTTAGTAGATATAATTTTAGCTTATTTGACTAGTATGCCCTAGTAGAATAAAAATGTATGTCTGTATTATATTTAATGGTGAAACTTTGAAGACATACTTGTTTTTATTAAACTAACAATATTCAACTAATTTTATGTACCAAAGGTTTATCCAAAGCACATGAACTTGAAAAGCATTTGGGTCGGTTCCTGTATTTCTGAGAGCTTTAGGAAAAGTTATATGTTCATTTTTAAACCAACTTAGAATAGTGTACTTTTAAGGGATTTTATAAATTAACCATCAAAATCATCCATAGGTAAAAAAAAATATCATTTACATACACACACACACACACACACACACATATAAACATACAAGGCATGCAAACACAGATCTAATGTTTTTCATTTTATGATTTTAGCCATGAGTCAAGTATGAATACAGTAATCCTTGAGAAGATAGCTTGGGTGGTAGAAGAGTTGTAACTCAAAGGGGGAAGGGAAAGGGTGCAGGCTTTTTGAAGTAACTGCTGTAAGAGGGAGTTGAGGAGTGTATATTTATATTAGGATTGGGCTGGGACAAGCAGCAAGTTCTCCTGGCAGCATTGAACTTTGTCAAATGGGCATTTTTAAACGGGCATTTTAGGGGACATTTAAACAAAAACATTATTTCTGTTGAGAGTCTGCAGGTTTTGTTATTGAGAAGAGGGCATAGGAGCCTGAACGAAGAGCCTGAGGCCTAGGGCAATCACTATTTTTTTTTTAAGTGTATGACAGTCCCTTTTCCAATGTCCTGACTTTTCACACTATCTGCAATTATCTTGAGATAAAAAGGGAGGCTTTGGAATTGGTAAGAAAGATGGGTAAACCTTGGGTTATTCACAGCGCCACATTTCTGATTTTGCAAAGATTTAATTTGTAAGGCAAGGGTAGTTGTTTTTAATTCTTTAAAGAATTGGGTGGTAGCCTCATTAGTAACATTAAGGGGCTAACCCATTCATCCAACTACATTTTATTGAATTTTTTTTCTTTATGTTATAGAGATTTCCAACCAAGGTGGAAATCAAAAGATTCCTATTTTCTGGGGATTCTGGATTTAAAGCAGTGTGACTTCGAAATGTTTGTATAAATTGTTCAACAAAGGCTTTAGAATGTATTTGTTCCTTCTGAGTACACTTTAGCCCAATTAACCTTCAGAGGAAAGCCTTCTACAATAGCTCCTATCAGGCCTTGAATATGGCCTTAAACTGGGCCATTTTATAATCATTTGCAGAAGGGCCTGGGAGAGGGTCTGGCCATTTGCATCTTGGTGAGGAAAATGTTCTCCAGGGAGCTTTGTTGCATGACTACTATATAATCATGGGTGGGAGGGTTTATGGTGTGTTTGAATTTTAACTTTTGTTCTAAATCTGACTTCTCCTCTTTAATTTTGTTAAAGGAGTCTTTCAGGCTAGCCATGAAAGTTTTGGTGTCCTTCTTTCAGTTTGATTCTTCCATAGGTACCAATAGGACATTTGTTCAGGGTGAGAGCTCTCTAAAAATCATTTTAGATATAAATACTTTTCTAAATCAAAAGATATATCATCTTGCCACTGATGACTTAGGATCTCTAAAGTTATACCTCTTCTAAATGTGACTCAAATCAATTAATTACTTAATCATGATGCAAAAAAGTATCTCCCTAAAGGGTGAAACCCAGAAGATGCAGCCTCCATAATTCAAAGTCACTCCCAAAGATGGTCAAAGAGAAGAAAGCAAAGATCCTTGTTGTCATAGGTGGTAAGAATGGTATTTGTGAACACTTGTGTCTCTGGTCTCACACAAAAGTGAGATTCCTCAAATCACGGGCCTACCACTCCATGAGATGAGGCAGGTGATACTGAGATGAAGATGGGACTTTTCAGCACTAGCAACGCAAGGAGGAAAGAGATTACAAGGATTTTTATGGGCTGTGACCCTTAATTTAGACGTACACAAACTCCCTGAGATCTGGCAACAGTTGGTAAGATGTCAGCTGCAAATGTTGTGCCCAGTCGACCCACATTTCTGCCTAGCCAACTACAAATTCTCAGACCCCCAGCCTCACGTTTGGCCACCCCTGAGTGCAGGCCCAACAGTCTCTGTCCTCTGCAGGTAGAAAATCAGAGAGATAATATTTTCACTGGCTCCAAGCCAAGCTCTCAGGAAGAAAACAAGACAAGGCACAATAGCTATCTCTGGGAGGGAAAGGATCTAAAACAAGAATACACAAACCAAGACTCAAAATACCCCAAAAAACTAGTTCCTACAAGTGTTTTCTCCTGCTAATTTAAATCTTGGGAAAAAATACAGTGAGGGTATCTTGGCAACCTCACTCAACTGGACTTCAAGTAGAGATCTGGGAGCCTGACTGGTAAGGAAGTTTCCCTTTGCCAGCTTGTTCATAAGTACCAAAATCTCAGTTTCAGCTTCTGGTGGGAGCAGGGAGTCCCAATCAGCCCTCCTTGTCACCAAAATTGTTGGAAGAAAAAAGTTTTTCACTACCAGTGTAAATCTGAATTGTTGGGGACCTGTGGATAATTGACAATAGATAGCTTTACAGGAGAAAAGACAAGGTCTATCTACACATGCATATGCATACATGGGGACTACTCTGTGATGCGTAACTCATTAAAATAGCCAGAGATAAAGGCTTATAAACTAAATTTAATAAAATGGGGTGGGGTGGTGACAAGGCTTCAGAGGGACAGTATGGAAGGTTCTATCGGGATTATTTTTAATACTAATGGGAATGAGCAGTCCCTGTGGCAGCTGACTTCATGAAATCTCCTTTGGTGGGGGGTTAAGGCAACTATATTTTTGAGTCTCTGCTTTAGTCAGATAAGGGAAATTAAGACAAGATTTCATTCTTCATCTTCTTTATCTCAAATGTTTTTACTTTAGTAATCTTTATGCCAACTCTGGGGATCCAAATGGTGCCCCTCCAATAAATAAATTAAAAGAATGTAACTACAACTACCAAAATATATGACTATTTTAAAGTCTACAAACACAACCTCAGATTTCTTTTTTGGCATAGGAAGAAGAAATCAGAACGCTGTCCCCTAACTGAAAATACTCTTAGAATCTTCTTGTTTAAGAAACAAATGCTTCATGTTCCCCTGGTAGCGCAGTGGTTGAGAGTCCGCCTGTCGATGCAGGGGACACGGGTTCATGCCCTGGTCCGGGAAGATCCCACATGCCGCAGAGCCTGTGCGTCCAGAGCTGTGCTCCGCAACGGGAGAGGTCACAACAGTGAGAGGCCCGTGTACTGCAAAAAAAAAAAAAAAAAAAAAAAAAAAAAAAAAAGAAAGCAAATGCTTCTACCTCTTCATATATACAGAGAAGATCCTTTTTCTTCTATACCAAGATCTTTCTTATTTTCTTATTAACCTCTTAAATTGACTGGTTGAGAGTAGAAAAATACATTTCTGTCCAAGATATTTCCAAGATACTCCAGCTTCAGGCTTAGTAAACCATATCTGGCTCCACAGTCCTGACAAAAGTTGCAATAGTACACAATACTTGTAGCTAGCAACAAAATACAAGTTGTACTGTAGCAAACTCAATCCAGTGTCTGTTTAGAACTCCTCCAGTTCCAGGTAAAGAGATTTGCACATAATTCTCATCATTGTTCGATCTAGGTTGCTTTCTGATCTCACATTTTGGTGAACATATCTTCCAAAAGTAAAACATAAATATTAGGCATAGGGTAATCTATATAGTATCTAAATAAGGTATTCTTATTGGGAGAGGGAAGACTTAGATAAATCTAAAGTGAGATATTTTTCTAACAGTTCTTTTAATTTACAATATAAAATGCAACAGGACATCTAATTATGATTCAAATGTATTTGGTCTACTTCTTAGGACTTATTCAAGAAAAATTATGACTTATCTTACATGCAACTAACAGACAAATTTAAATGCATTTTTTTTTCCAAAATAAAGGAGTAGTTTGACCCTAAAGATGATTTTAAGTCTTTACCCTAAGGGAGGGAAGAAAAACCCGAGAATGAAACTTTTAAAATGTTGGTTTTTTGCTTTAAATAAAGGACAAAAACAATGTGAAAGTTCTACTCCAGGCATTCCACTATATCTAAATAGCATAAACTTTAAAAATTCAATATTACCCCAGTCTTCTGGATATTGTTAGTGAAGGAATGTAGGTTACAAATTACGTAGATGTAGCTTAACTCTAAAAGTTAGACTGTGAGCCAGCCATAATATAATTGATTTGTCCGAGTACCTTTGAAAAATGTGTCTAAAGCTTCTATAGACCAATGGTGAAATTGAGATCAAGGATCAGTAGGTGCAAGAGTATGCAATTTTCTCTCCATTTTTTCCAAATTATTCCCCCAAATTAAGTTATCTAATTTATACTCCTTTAACCTTTTGCCCCATAACTCTTTAGGGAACAGTCAGGCACATCCTTACTTCTCTTTGTTGAATAGCATATGATCTTTTATTTTTCCTAATACTACTCCTTTAAACATTTATACTGCCCATATTTTATTTATTTTTTATACATCTTTATTGGAGTATAATTGCTTCACAATGTTGTGTTAGCTTCTGCCGTACGACAAAGTGAATCAGCTATATGCACACACATATCCCCATATACCCTCCCTCTTGAGCCTCCCTATCCCACCCCTCTACATGGTCACAAAGCACCGAGCTGATCTCTTAGTGCTATGAAGCAGCTTCCCACCAGCTATCCAGTTTACATTTGTTAGTGTATGTATGTCAATGTTACTCTCTCACTACCCTTCCCCACTGTGTCCTCAAGTCCATTCTCAACGTCTGCATCTTTATTCCTGGCATACCACTAGGTTCATCAGTACCATTTTTCTAGATTCTATATATATGCTTTAGCTTACATTATTTGTTTATCTCTTTCTGACTTACTTCACTCTGTATGACAGACACTAGGTCCATCCACCTCACTGCAAATAACGTAATTTTGTTCCTTTTTATGGCTGAGTAGTATTCTATTGTATACATATGCCACATCTTATACTGCCCTTATTTTAAGAATTGGGGATCAGGTGATCAAAAATCTATGTTTCATCATTTTATAGACATCACTTCTATCTTCTTACATTTTTTCTCTGATAAAGTAAAAAAAAAAAAAGAAGGAAAGTGGCAAATAGAAACACAACTTTTGTGATATATAAGTACTTTTGGTATATATGTTAATGGGATACTTGAAAGTCAGTGTGTAAAATGAGATGAAGTAGAAGTGATAGAAATGTGCAGTGGAACATCACAGAGTTCACTTAGGTCAATTTTCTTTAATTTTTTAAATTAATGATCAATGTGATGGAATAAAACAATGGTTCAAAACAAGTTTTCATAAGATATTAATATTGGAGGCATCCTAAGGAAAAACCAGTGAATAAAGGAAAAGAATACTGTAACAATCTGTAGGTTGCAAAGTAAGACAAAAACTAATAAAAAAAATCACCTCAAAAGGTAAATCTAATCTATGAGAGAAAATTAAAAACTCAGATATGCATTTCAGGCACTTAAGCACTCTTATTTAGAGTAAACAAAAACAAAGCAGGTGTTGCAGTTCCAGCAGACATTAATCAATCTTTAACTAATAGATTCAATGTAAAAACATTTTACTCTTGCTCTTTTGTACCCACCACACCATCTTCTAGAAGAAGAGGTCAGACATGGTGAAATAGGAGAGGAAGAGGTCAAGTCTCCTATTCTTAATCCAGACAGTTATTATTATTTAGAATCTTGTAATTTAACTATTTTCCAGTTTGGGAAAAGACTAAATGAAACCCTTAGGGTATAGTGAAGGAAGGTGTGGTAATATAGATAGTATTTATTCAAAGGAATCAAAAATATTTCAACTCTATCATACATAGGGAAAACAATATTCAATAAATTAATAAAGGCTTCCTTTTTATTACATTTAAGATTTACTCTCTTAGAAACTTTCAAATATGCAATACAGTATTATTAACTATAGTCACCATGTTGTACACCATATCACCATGACATTTATTTTATAACTGGAAGATCTTACTTTTTGACCATCTTCACCCATTTTGCTCATCCCCCACCTCTGGCAACCACCAATCGGTTCTCTTTTTCTATAACCTTGGCTTTTGTTGATTTTTCCTTTTGTTGTTTTTCCTTTTGGTGTCATGTCCAAGAAATTCATTGCCAAGATCAATATCAAGGAGTTTCTTTCTTAAGTTTTCTTTTAGGAGTTTTATGGTATCGGGACTTATGTTTAAGTTTTTGATCCCTTTTAAATTAATTTTTCAGTGTGATGTGATATAGGCATCAAATTTTATTGTTTTGCATGTGTTTCTCTGGTTTTCCCTGCACCATTTGTTGAAGAGACTATCCTTTCCCTGTTGAGTATTCTTGGCACCCTTATTGAATATTTGCTGACCGTATATGCTGAGATTTAATTCTGGGCTCTCTATTCTGTTTCCTCAATATATGTGTCTGTTTTGTGCCAGTATTATACTGTTTCAATTACTATAACTTTGTAATATACCTTGAAATCAAGGAGCATGATGCCTTTGGCTTTGTTCATTTTCAAGATTGCTTTGTCTATTTGGCATCTCTGTGGTTCCATACAAACTTTATGATTGTCCTATTTCTATAAAAATTGCTATGGAAATATTGGTAGGGATTGCATTGAATCAGTAGAGGGCTTTTGGTAATATGGACATTTGAAAAATATTAATTCTTTCAATCCATAAGCATGGAATATCTTTCCATTTATTTGTTTCTTTTTCAAATCCTTCCATCGGTGTCTTATAGTTTTCAGTGCAGAGGTCTTCACATTCTTGGTTAAATTTATTCCTGGGAATTTTATTAATTTTGATGAAATTGTAAATGGAATTAAAAAAAACTATTTCTGATAGTTTCTTATTAGTATATAGAAATGCAACAGATTTTTGCATATTGTTTTTGTATTCTTCCATATTTAATAAATTAGTAAAATGCTTTATTTAAAAAAAATCCAAAATATTTGAACTCACTATTTTAAAAAGAATAATGAAAAATGCACTGGCTGAAAGAAATATTTTTTTAAATTTCTACATTCATATTTCTGTGATTGATTTAACAATGTGCCAGTATATTTTAAAATGTGGTCAATTAAATAAAAACATTTTAATTGATTCTGATGTTTACTGTTAAATAGACAATTTATTCTCAAACTTTTTTGAATTATAGCTCTCACTTATAATTTACTCATAATTTATTTGAAATTTCACAATCTCTTTCTCTTTCTCTTTCTATACTAGTGATGAAAAATCTGAAGTAGAAATTAAGGAAACACTCTCATTTACCATTGCAACAAAAAGAAAAACATACCTAGGAATAAACCTACCTAAGGAGACAAAAGAACTGTACGCAGAAAACTATAAGACACTGATGAAAGAAAATAAAGATGATACCAACAGATGGAGAGATAATACCATGTCTTGGATTGGAAGAATCAATATTGTGAAAATGACTCTACTACCCAAAGCAATCTACAGATTCAATGCAATCCCTATCAAATTACAAATGGCATTGTTTACAGAACTAGAACAAATCATCTTACATTTGTATGGAGACATGAAAGACCCCGAATAGCCAAAGCAGTCTTGAGGGAAAAAAATGGAGCTGGAGGAATCAGACTCCCTGACTTCAGACTATACTACAAAGCTACAGTAATCAAGACAATATGGTACTGGCACAAAAACAGAAATATAGATCAATGGAACAAGATAGAAAGCCCAGAGATAAAGCCACACACCTATGGTCAACTACTCTATGACAAAGGAGGCAATGATATACAATGCAGAAAAGACAGTCTCTTCGATAAGTGGTGCCTGGAAAACTGGATAGCTACATGTAAAAGAATGAAATTAGAACACTCCCTAACACCATACACAAAATTAAACTCAAAATGGATTAGAGACCTAAATGTAAGATCAGACACTATAAAACTCTTAGAGGAAAACTTAGGAAGAACACTCTTTGACATAAATCACAGCAAGATCTTTTTTGATCCACCTCCTATAGTAATGGAAATAAAAACAAAAGTAAAGAAATGGGACCTAATGAAACTTCAAAGCTTTTTCACAGCAAAGTAAACCATAAATAAGATGAAAAGACAACCCTCAAAAAGGGAGAAAATATTTGCAAATGAATCAATGGACAAAGGATTAATCTCCAAAATATATAAATAGCTTATGCAGCTCAACATTAAAAAAAAACAAACAACTCAATCCAAAAATGGACAGAAGACCTAAATAGACATTTCTCCAAAGAAGACATACAGATGGCCAAGAAGCACATGAAAAGCTGCTCAGCATCACTAATTATTAGAGAAATGCAAATCAAAACTACACTGAGGTATCATCTCACACCAGTTAGAGTGGGCCTCATCAGAAAATCTGAAAACAAATGCTGGAGAGGGTATGGAGAAAAGGGAACACTCTTGCCCTGTTGGTGGGAATGTAAATTGATACAGCCACTATGGAGAACAGTATGGAGGTTCCTTAGAACACTGAAAATAGAATTACCATATGACCCAGCAATCCCACTACTGGGCATATACCCAGAGAATACCATAATTCAGAAAGACACATGCACCCCAATGTTCATTGCAGCACTATTTACAATAGCCAGGACAGGGAATCAATGTAAGTATCCATCAATAGATGAATGGATAAAGAAGATGTGGCATATATATACAATGGAATATTACTCAGCCATAAAAAGAAACGAAATTGAGTTATTTGTAGGGAGGTGGATGGACCTAGAGTCTATCACACTGAGTGAAGTAAGTCAGAAAGAGAAAAACAAATACTGTATTCTAACAAATATATATGGAATCTAAGGGGAAAAAAAGTCATGAAGAACCTAGGGGCAAGATGAGAATAAAGACACAGACCTACTAGAGAATGGACTTAAAGATATGAGGAGGGGGAAGGGTAAGCTGGGACAAAGTGAGAGAGTGGCATGGACATATGTACACTACTAAATATAAAATAGATAGCTAGTGGGAAGCAGCCGCATAGCACAGGGAGGTCAGCTCTCTGCTTTGTTACCACCTAGAGGGGTGGGATAGGGAGGGAGGGAGACGTAAGAGGGAAGAGATATGGGGATATATGTATATGTATAACTGATTCACTTTGTTATAAAGCAGAAACTAACACACCATTGTAAAGCAATTATACTCCAATAAAGATATTTAAAAAAGGAAATTTTCAGTAGAGGGCCACATGTGGTAAATATTTCAGTCCTTGAAAGCTATATGGTCTGTGGCAGCTGCTCAACACTGACTTTATAGTGCAGAAGTAGCTGTAGAAAATATAAACAAACAAATGGAAATGACTATATTTAAATAAAATTTTATTTACAAAAGCACAGACCATGAAACCATGGGTTGCATCTCGCCCATGGGTCCACATGCTGGACTCTGCTATAGGAAATAGTCACTCCTGAGCTTATGAGCAATTCTGATGTTTCATTTGCCACCTCATTTTCTTATGTTTTTTTGTAAACAGAGTATAATTCAAGCCCTCCCACAGAAAACAGACCCCAGTCAACTGCCCCAATTGACTTCTCAATCAGCAGTCAGCTTCAACATGGCACCTATGTGAGTGAACTACCTTGAAGTAAATCCTCTAGAATTTAAAGTGGAAATCAGGTGTTTTCATATCAAATTCTAAAACATGTGTCATTAGTTTTGAGGCCAGATGCTGGGAGGGAACGAGAAAGAACTGTAAGACACTCTTAGTAAAAACAGGAAAAACTTCAAGAATACTGTTGATAAAAGCATAAAGAATATTATTTTTATTATATTATAAAATTGTTATTCAATGCTAGTTAAAAGACAACCCCTATTGTTTACTGGCAGAAAATTTGGCAGCAATGTTTCTTGTGTTTACAAGGAATTCTAAAGTATCCCTAATGAATTGGCAATGTTGGCTAAAAAAAAAATCAAGCAGAATGTGGGAAGTGTTAACTGGCTTCTCTTAGCTGGGGGTAATGTATGGATAGAAACATATAAGGTAAAGAAAAAGGAAAAATTCTATTTTTAAGTAAAGTTTAGAAGCAATATAAATGAGCCAGCTTTAACAACAAGCTATATCTCATTCCCATTCACTTCAGAAAGCAAAAAGGACTCTCAAAGTCAGAAGGACTGACAGGCTAGAACACTGTATTTGACATTTCTAAATAAATACAGAAGAAAGCTTATCCCTAACTGAGTTGAGTGTCCTGAAGTGAAACTCACCCTGAGTAGGAGATAGTTGAGATTTCTGGTTCAATTATTTATGTCTGACAGTAGTGCTGTCAAGTGTGACAGGGGGTGATAACAAATGATGTTTCTGTAACCAAAGACTTTCGACTCTCTTCAAGCTTGGGTTGTAACAGAGAAGTTAGCAGCCAGGAGAGGAAGAAACAACTTATTTGGGATAATATATTAGATGATTTAAAATGTTTACACACTTCAGTATTCTGTGTATTGCATCTTGCATTGGTTTCCTTTTTCTGAATAAAAATAAATGTCCTAAAGCTACATATGTTTGTCTAAAAGTCTGGGAAACCAAGCAAACACCTGGGAAATGATTATTATTATGTTGCTAATGTTATTATAGCAATTACTATAAGATACTTTTTTTATTAAAGTATAGTTGATTTACAATATTATATTAGTTTCAGGTGTACAATATAGTGATTCAGTATTTTTCCAGATTATACTCTATTATAAGTTATTCTAAGATAATGGCTATAATTCTCTATGCTATACAATATATCCTTCTTGCTTATCTATTTTATACATAGTAATTTGTAACTGTTAAACCCATACCCATAATTTGTCCCTCGCCCCCCCCTTTGATTACCAAAAATTTGTTTCCTATATCTGTGAGTCTGTTTTTGTTTTGCATATACATTCATTTGTATTCTTTTTTAGATTCCACATATAAGTGATGACATACAGTATTTGTCTTTCTCTGTCTGACGTATTTCACTAAGCATAATATTCTCCAGGTCCATCCACATTGCTGCAAATGGCAAAATTTAATTCTTTTTTATGGCTGAGTAATATCCCATTGTGTGTGTGTGTGTGTGTGTATATATATATATATATATATATATATATATATATATATATATAACACATCTTCTTTATCCATTCATTTGTCAATGGGCACTTGGTTTGCTTCCATGTCTTGGCTATTGTAAATAGTGCTACTATGAACACTGAAGTGCATATATCTTTTTGAATTAGTGTTTTCATTTTTTCTTGATATATTCCCAGAAGTGGAATTGCTGGATCATATGATAGTTCTATTTTTTTGTTTTTTGAGGAATCTACATACTGTTTTCCACAGTGGCTGCACCAATTTATATTCCCACCAACAGTGTACAAGGGTTTTCTTTTCTCCATCTTCTCTCCAACATTTATTATTTGTAGACTTTTTGGTGATAGCCATCCTGACATGTTTGAGGTGATATCTCATTGTTGTTTTGATTTGCATTTTCCTAATAATTAGTGATGTTGAACACTTTTTCATGTGTCTGTTAACCATTTGTATGTCTTCTATAGAAAAATGTCTAAACAGGTCTTCTTCCCATTTTTTTTTTTGATTTGGTTGTTTTTGTTGTTTTTATATTAAGGTGTATTAGTTGTTTATACATTTTTGATATTAACCCCTTGTTGGTCACATAATTTGCAAATATTTTCTCCCATTCCATAGGTTGTCTTTTCATTTTGTCAATGGTTTTCTTTGCTATGCAAAAGGTACTCTCCCAATATTATACACACATGAACTTATTTAATCATGGCTACAGCCCTCTATAACAAGTGATTATTGAAAAGGTAGAATAATTGATGTCTTAGAATAGCCCAAATAGATGTGTAAAACAGTGTGAACCGAATGAGCCTAGAATGTGAAAATTAATATGCCACGATAAAACAAAGTAATTCATAACAATTGTAAGAAAAAGATAAAAATGTAAAGCATGCTATAAATATTGCACTCTCGAGGGCACCTGTTTCACAGCAGATAAAGGACTGTGTGATCTCTGATAAGCATGAAGCTAGGCAGAGATGTGATGCCTAGAAAAAATATAGGCTAACAGCGATTTATTTAAAATTTATATGGCTATATCAGAAAAACTTTTCAAAGTTTCTGATTGTCTTTCTTTTCTGATAATTTATAACTAAAACAGTTATAATTAGATAACTAACTTCACAGAAAGCCAAAATGTATACTTTCTCATTTTCTAGTTCAATTAGTTTCCATTTTTCAGCTTTCCTCTCTACTGTCCAAATATTGAAGACTCTTCTAAGTGTTTCTATAAATTATCTAAATATAAATTATATTATAACAGACTATCTTTTTAGCCTTAAAGAATTTTTTTATACTTACAGGAGAATAACATGGAGAAACACCACAAAGAATGCTCAATACAATGGACACTGAAGAAAATTGGTCAAACATAAGATTTAGGTACATCACAAAAGGAAAAAATAAAAGAGATATTGCTTTCTCTCCATCATTGATTCATCTTGCTCTTTTCAATACAAAATATTTTCTTATATGAATAAAGTGAGCACATATAACATCAAACACACACATATAACTTTTCCCTAAAAGATTTTTTCAGCATTTGGCAACAGTTATTTGAGACAAATGATATGAAAGCTGTAAGCTATTTTGAATATAATTAGACATATAATAGTAAAGTGAGATTCACTTGTAAATAACACTGTAAAATAATGAGTCTAAACAAACATTAAAGTATGTTAAAATTAATTTACATACATGCTAATATTGTAGACATAAGTTTTAATGTTTATTGTGGAAATCAAAACATGTTCTTAATGATTTTGACATACACTAATTTCTAAGAAGCTAAATGTCCTCTGAAAGGATAATTTTTAAAATGGGAACAAATGTGAAATCAGAAAGCTTGATGAATTATATTTAATATAGTGCTATTAAATTATAAGCCAAAGTCTTGTCAGGAAAGAATCATTATTTTCAAAATTATGTTAAAACTCAAAAAATGACAATTGAAAATAAATATTAGAATGTATTTAGTTTAGAAATAAAAGTAACATTCAAATGCTTGAATATTTAAGGTTAATTATCTATTGCTCACTGTCACAAAATAATATGCTGTGTGGTTGGGATTTCCAGAATGGTGGATTAGGGAGCTGTGAAAATCCACTCCTCCATAAAGCAGTGAAAACACAGGCTAAAATTGTCAAAATCAAATTGTATTGAACTCTGTAAATTAGCCAAAAGTTTGCAACTATCGAGAATCATTTATTCAAGAAAATGAATGAATCTTGTAATAAACAACAAGCTTTCTTGCAATGTAACTTTTCCTATTCTCCTGTCCTTTTCCCCAGTTCTACAGCAGCCTGGAACACCAACAGCCTTGTTACTTCAGTAGCTGGGGAAACAGCAGACTAACAGCCAGTTGAGGCAGCAGAACAGGTTTGGAGCTCATCAGAAAGCTTCATCCTCAAAGAATTGTCACTATTTAAATTGTTTGCAAGCTTCCTGAAGAAGTCCCATTCACAGATATCATTGTATTTAACCTAATCCCGAGCTCACTCTGATTATTTTCATCAGAAAATAATCAGTGGCACTTTAATTTTTCAGCTGCCTAAGGTGGTGATGCCATTTGAAGAGTCTGGCCAAAAATTTTAAAAATATCTAAAGAATGATATGTCCATAGGGGGCTTTAAATATCTCTCATGCAACCAGGAAGTAACTGTTAAGGTAGAGCTGTAAACTAACTTGAGCATTAAAGGTGTGCTCCAACACATATACAGAGTCCCTTGGCAAAAGGTGGGAGATGTATTAGTTCATGCCATTTAAACAAATATCTGCCCAATAATTAGCTGACCACTAAGCTAACTGAACAAAGGTTTCAGTGGCCATACCTAATACATAATACAGACTTTACAGAAATAGTCCAGGAAAGTGACTATACAACAGACTCTTGAAAGTGTCAGGGGCACTGACCATCCATGTAGCTAGAAATCTACATATAACTTATGGTTGACCCTCCATATGTGTGGTTCTTCCACATGTGCAGTCCCTCTGTTTCTGTGGTTCTGCATCTGTGGATCATGTAGTACTGTAGTATTTACTACTGAAAAAAAATTGTGTATAAGTGAAACTATGCAGTTCAAACCCATGTTGTTCAAGAGTCAACAGTACAAACAGAGGCAACAACAAACCCTAGAGATGAGGAGAATCTGATTTCCAGATTTGTCACATTTTATTATATAAAATGCTGAGTTTTCAAAAACAAAAATTACAAGAGACACAGGGAAACAGGGAAGTATGGCTCTACACAAGACCAAGAAGCAAAAAAAAGAAAAAAAAAGTCAATAGGAACTGTCTTTTAGGAAATCTATATGCTGGACTTACTAGACAAAGACTTTAAATCTTCCATTATAAATATGTTGGAAATGCTAAGGGAAACCATGTCTAAAGAATTAAAAGATGCTCAAGGTTATTAATCATTAGAGAAATATAAAACAAAACAACAATGAGATATCACTTCACAACCAGTAGGGACTCTATAATAAAAAGACAGAAAATAAGAAGTGTTGGTGAGGATGTGGAAGAATTGGAACTTTCATACATTGCTGGTGGAAATATAAGATGTTGCAGCTATTTTAGAAAACAGTTTGGCGGTTTCTAAAAATGTTAAACATGGAATTCTCATGTGACCAGATAATTATACTTCTAGTCATGTACTAAAAAGAAATAAAAACTTAGTCCACACAAAAACTTGTACATGAGGGGGACCTTGAAGATGGCGGAAGAGTAAGACGCGGAGATCACCTTCCTCCCCACAGATACACCAGAAATACATCTACACGTGGAACAACCCCTACAGAAAACCTACTGAAGGCTGGCAGAAGACCTCAGACCTCCCAAAAGGCAAGAAACTCCCCACGTACCGGGGTAGGGCAAAAGAAGAAAACAGAGACAAAAGAATAGGGACAGCACCTGCACCAGTGGGAGGGAGCTGTGAAGGAGGAAAAGTTTCCACACACTAGGAGGCCCCTTCGCGGGTGGAGACTGCGGGAGGCAGAGTGGGGAGCTTTGGAGCCACGGAGGAGTGCACAGCAACAGGGGTACGGAGGGCAAAGTGGGGAGATTCCCGCACAGAGGATCGGTGCTGACCGGCACTCACCAGCCCGAGAGACTTGTCTGCTCACCCGCCGGAGCGGGCGGGGCTGCGAGCTGAGGCTCGGATTTCGGTCGGAGAGCAGGGAGAGGACTGGGGTTGGTGGCTTGAACATAGCCTGAAGGGGTTAGTGCACCACGGCTAGCCGGGAGGGAGTCCGGAGAAAAGTCTGCACCTGCCGAAGAGGCAAGAGACTTTTTCTTCATTCTTTGTTTCCTGGTGCGCGATGAGAGGGGTTTAAGAGGGTTGCTTAAAGGAACTCCAGAGACAGGCATGAGCCGCGGCTAAAAGAGTGAACCCCAGAGATGGGCGCGAGCCGTGGCTAAAAGCACGGACCCCAGGGACGGGCGGGAGACACTAAGGCTGCTGCTGCCGCCACCAAGGGGCCTGTGTGCAAGCACAGGTCACTATCCACACCCCTCTTCTGCGGATCCTGTGCAGCCTGCCACTGCCAGGTTCCCGGGATCCAGGGACAACTTCCCCGGGAGAACGCATGGCGGGCCTCAGGCTGGTGCAACGTCATGTCGGCTGCTGCTGCCGCAGGACCGCCCCGCATGCAGTGCACCTCCCTGCCCCCGGCCTGAGTGCGCCAGAGCCCCCGAATCAGCGGCTGTTTTAACCCTGTCCTGTCTGAGCAAAAAACAGACGCCCTCCAGCGACCTACACGCAGAGGCAGGGCCAAATCCAAAGCTGAGCCCATGTGAGCTGTGAGAACAAAAAAGAGAAAGGGAAATCTCTCCCAGCAGCCTCAGAAACAGCGGATTAAAGCTCCACAGTCAACCTGATGTACCCTGCATCCGTGGAATACATGAATAGACAACGAGTCATCCTAAATTGAGGAGGTGGGCTTCGAGAGCAAGATCTATGATTTTTTCCCCTTTTCCTCTTTTTGTGAATGTGTATGTGTATGCTTCTGTGTGAGATCTTGTCTGTATACTTTTGCTTCCACCAATTGTCCTAGGGATCTATCCGTCCATGGTTTTTAAAAAAATTTATTTTTCTTAATAATTAATTTTAATAACTTTATTATACTTTACCTTCTTTCTTTCTTTCTTTCTTTCTCTTTCTTTCTTTCTTTCTTTCTTTCTTTCTTTCTTTCTTTCTTTCTTTCTTTCTTTCTTTCTTTCTTTCTTTCTTTCTTTCCTTCCTTCCTTCCTTCCCTCCTTTAGACAACGAATCATCCCAAATTGAGGAGGTGGTCTCTGAGAGCAAGATTTATGATTTTTTCCCCTTTACCTCTTTTTGTGAGGGTGTATGTGTATGCTTCTGTGTAAGATTTTGTCTGCATAGCTTTGCTTCCAACATTTCTCCTAAGGTTCTATCTGCCCCCCCTTTTTTTTCTAAATAATTATTTTTTAATTCAATAACTTTATTATACTTTATTTTATTTTACTGTATCTTCTTTCTTTCTTTTTTCCTTCCTTTCCTCCTTCCTTCCTTCCTCCCTCCGTCCCTCCCTCCTTTATTTCCTTCTTTCTTTCTTTCCTTCTTTCCTTCTTTGCTTCTTTCTTTCTTTCTTTCTTTCTTTCTTTCTTTCTTTCTTTCTTTCTTTCTTTCTTACTTTCTTTCTTCCTTCCTTCCCTCCTTCCCTCATTTCCTTCTTTCTTTCTTCATACCTCTACTAATTCTCTCTACTTTTTCTCCCTTTTATTCTGAGCCATGTGGATGAAAGGCTTTTGGTGCTCCAGCCAGGAGTCAGGGCTCTGCCTCTGAGGTGGGAGAGCCAACTTCAGAACACTGGTCAACAAGAGACCTCCCAGCTCCACATAATATCAAATGGTGAAAATCTCCCAGAGACCTCCATCTTAACACCAGCACCCAGCTTCACTGAACGACCAGAAAGCTACAGTGCTAGACAACCTATGCCAAATAACTAGAAAAACAGGAACACAACCCCACCCATCAGCAGAGAGGCTGTCTAAAATCATAATAAGGCCACAGACACCCCAAAATACACCGCCAGACGAGTACCTGCCCACTAGAAAGACAAGACCCAGCCTCATCCACCACAACACAGGCACTAGTCCCCTCCACCAGGAAGCCTACACAACCCACTGAACCAACCTTAGCCACTGGAGACAGACATGAAAAACAGTGGAAACTATGAAACTGCAGCCTGCAAAAAGGAGACCCCAAACACAGTAAGATAAGCAAAATGAGAAGACAGAAAAACACACAGCAGATAAAGGAGCAAGATAAAAATGCACCAGACCTAACAAATGAAGAAGAAATAGGCAGTCTACCTGAAAAAGAATTCAGAATAATGATAGTAAGGATGATACAAAATCTTGGAAATAGAATCAACAAAATGCAAGAAACAGTTAACAAAGACCAAGAAGAAATAAAGTTGAAACAAGCAATGATGAACAACACAATAAATGAATTAAAAGTACTCTAGATGGGATCAATAGCAGAATAACTGAGGCAGAAGAACGGATAAGTGACCTGGAAGATAAAATAGTGGAAATAACTACTGCAGAGCAGAATAAAGAAAAAAGAATGCAAAGAACTGAGGACAGTCTCAGAGACCTCTGGGACAATATTAAACGCACCAACATTCGAATTATAGGGGTTCCAGAAGAAGAAGAGAAAAAGAAAGGGACTGAGAAAATATTTGAAGAGATTATAGTTGAAAACTTCCCTAATATGGGAAAGGAAATAGTTAATCAAGTCCAGGAAGCACAGAGAGTCCCATACAGGATAAATGCAAGGAGAAATACTCCAAGATACATATCAATCAAACTGTCAAAAATTAAAGACAAAGAAAGCATATTAAAAGCAGCAAGGGAAAAACAACAAATAACACACAAGGAATCCCCATAAGGTTAACAGCTGATCTCTCAGCAGAAACCCTACAAACTAGAAGGGAGTGGCAGGACATACTGAAAGTGATGAAGGAGAAAAACCTGCAGCCAAGACTACTCTACCCAGCAAGGATCTCATTCAGATTTGATGGAGAAATTAAAAACTTTACAGACAAGCAAAAGCTGAGAGAGTTCAGCACCACCAAACTAGCTTTACAACAAATGCTAAAGGAACAAGACCTTTATATATGCTGTCTACAAGAGACCCACTTCAGACCTAGAGACACAAACAGACCGAAAGTAAGGGAATGGAAAAAGATATTCCATGCAAATGGAAACCAAAAGAAAGCTGGAGTAGCAATTCTCATATCAGACAAAATAGACTTTAAAATAAGGACTATTAGAAGAGACAAAGAAGGACACTACATAATGATCAAGGGATCGATCCAAGAAGAAGATATAACAATTGTAAATATTTATGCACCCAAAATAGGAGCACCTCAGTACATAAGGCAAATACTAACAGCCATAAAAGGGGAAATCAACAGTAACACATTCATAGTAGGGGACTTTAACACCCCACTTTCACCCATGGAGACATCATCCAAAATGAAAATAAATAAGGAAACACAAGCTTTAAATGATACATTAAACAAGATGGACTTACTTGATATTTATAGGACACTCCATCCAAAACAACAGAATACACATTTTTCTCAAGTGCTCAAGGAACATTCTCCAGAATAGATCATATCTTGGGTCACAAATCAAGCTTTGGTAAATTTAAGAAAATTGAAATTGTATCAAGTATATTTTCTGACCACAATGCTATGAGATTAGATATCAATTACAGGAAATATCAGTAAAAAATACAAACACATGGAGGCTAAACAATACACTACATAATATTGAAGTGATCACTGAAGAAATCAAAGAGGAAATTAAAAAAAAAAATTCCTAGAAACAAATGACAATGGAGACAAAACGACCCAAAACCTATGGGATGCAGGAAAAGCAGTTCTACGGGGAAGTTTATAGCAATACAAGCCCACCTTAAGAACCAGGAAACACCTCAAAAAAACAACCTAACCTTGAACCTCAAGCAATTAGAGAAAGAAGAACAAAAAAATCCAAAGCTAGCAGAAGGAAATAAATCATAAAAATCAGATCAGAAACAAATGAAAAAGAAATGAAGGAAACAATCACAAAGATCAATAAAACTAAAAGCTGGTTCTTTGAGAAGATAAACAAAATAGATAAACCACTAGCCAGACTCATCAAGAAAAAACGGGAGAAGACTCAAATCAGTAGAATTAGAAATTAAAAAGGAGAAGTAACAACTGACACTGCAGAAATAAAAAAGATCATGAGAGATTACTACAAGCAACTCTATGCCAATAAATTGGACAATCTGGAAGAAATGGACAAATTCTTAGAAATGCACAACCTGCCAAGACTGAATCAGGAAGAAATAGAAAATATGAACAGACCAATCACAAGCACTGCAATTGAAAGTGTGATTAAAAATCTTCCAACAAACAAAAGCCCAGGACCAGACGGCTTCACAGGCGAATTCTATCAAACATTTAGAGAAGAGCTGACACCTACCCTTCTCAAACTCTTCCAAAATATAGCAGAGGGAGGAATACTCCCAAATTGCTTCTACGAGGCCACCATCACCTTGATACCAAAATCAGACAAGGATGTCACAAAGAAAGAAAACTACAGGCCAATATCACTGATGAACATAGATGCAGAAATCCTGAACAAAATACTAGCAAACAGAATCCATTAAAAGGATCATACACCATGATCAAGTGGGGTTTATTCCAGGAATGCAAGGATTCTTCAATATATTCAAATCAATCAGTGTGATACAGCATATTAACAAATTGAAGCAGAAAAACGATATGATCATCTCAATAGATGCAAAGAAAGCTTTTGACGAAATTCAACACCCATGTATGATAAAAAGACTTCAGAAAGTAGGCATAAAGGGAACTTTCCTCAACATAATAAAGGCCATATATGACAAGCCCACAGCCAACATCATCCTCAATGTTCAAAAACTGAAAACATTTCCACTAAGATCAGGAACAAGACAAGGTTGCCCACTCTCACCACTCCAATTCAACATAGTTTTGGAAGTTTTAGCCCCAACAATTAGAGAAGAAAAGGAAATAAAATGAATCCAAATCGGAAAAGAAGAAGTAAAGCTGTCACTGTTTGCAGATGACATGATACTGTACATAGAGAATCCTAAAGGTGCTACCAGAAAACTACTAGAACTAATCAATGAATCTGGTAAAGTAGCAGGATGCAAAATTAATGAACAGAAATCTCTGGTATTCCTATATACTAATGATGAAAAATCTGAAAGTGAAATCAAGAAAACACTCCCATTTACAACTGCAACAAAAAGAATAAAATATCTAGGAATAAACCTACCTAAGGAGACAAAAGACATGTATGCAGAAAATTATAAGACACTGATGAAAGAAATTAAAGATGATAAAAATAGATGGAGAGATATACCATGTTCTTGGATTGGAAGCATCAACATTGTGAAAATGACTCTACCACCCAAAACAATCTATAGATTCAATGCAATCCCTATCAAACTACCACTGGCATTTTTCACAGAACTAGAACAAAAAATTTCACAATTTGTATGGAAACACAAAAGACCCCAAATAGCCAAAGCAATCTTGAGAACGATAATAGGAGATGGAGGAATCTGGCTCCCTGACTTCAGAATATACTACAAAGCTACAGCACTCAAGACAGTATGGTACTGGGACAAAAACAGAAAGATAGATCAATGGAACAGGATAGAAAGCCCAGAGATAAACCCACGCACATACGGACACCTTATCTTTGATAAAGGTGGCAGGAATGTACAGCGGAGAAAAGACAGCCTCTTCAATAAGTGGTGCTGAGAAAACAGGACAGTTACATGTAAAAGTATGAGATTAGATCACTCCCTAACACCATACACAAAAATAAGCTCAAAATGGATTAAAGACCTAAATGTAAAGTCAGAAACTATAAAAGTCTTATAGGAAAACATAAGTAGAACACTCTATGACATAAACCACAGCAAGATCCTTTCTGACCCACCTCCTAGAGTAATGGAAATAAAAACAAAAATAAACAAATGGGACCTAATGAAACTTCAAAGCTTTTGCACAGCAAAGGAAACAATAAACAAGACCACAAGACAACACTCAGAATGGGAGAAAATATTTGCAAATGAAGCAACTGACAAAGGATTAATGTCCAAAATTTACAAGCAGCTCATGCAGCTCAATAGCAAAAAAACAAACAACCCAGTCCTAAAATGGGCAGAAGTTCTAAATAGACATTTCTCCAAAGAAGATATACAGACTGCCAACAAACACATGAAAGAATACTCAACATCATTAATCATCAGAGAAATGCAAATCAAAACTACAGTGAGATATCATCTCACACCAGTCAGAATGGCCATCATGAAAAAAACCTAGAAACAATAAATGCTGGAGAGGGTGTGGAGAAAAAGGAACATTCTTGCACTTCTGGTGGGAATGTGAATTGGTACAGCCACTATGGAGAACAGTATGGAGGTTCCTTAAAAAACTACAAATAGAACTACCATATGACCCAGCAATCCCACTACTGGGCATATACCCCGAGAAAACCAAA
Organism: Tursiops truncatus; assembly: GCF_011762595.2. NCBI lineage: Eukaryota > Metazoa > Chordata > Mammalia > Artiodactyla > Delphinidae > Tursiops > Tursiops truncatus. Next base: position 53,934,019 of record NC_047055.1, read on the forward strand.
ATTCAAAAAGAGTCATGTACCAAAATGTTCATTGCAGCTCTGTTTACAATAGCCTGGAGATGGAAACAACCTAAATGCCCATCATCAGATGAATGGATAAAGAAGATGTGGCACATATATACAATGGAATATTACTCAGCCATAAAAGGAAACAAATTTGAGCTATTTATAATGAGGTGGATAGACCTAGAGTCTGTCATACAGAGTGAAGTAAGTCAGAAAGAAAAAGATAAATACCGTATGCTAACACATATATATGGAATTTAAGAAAAAAAAAGTGTCATGAAGAACCTAGGGGTAAGACAGGAATAAAGACCCAGACCTACTGGAGAACGGACTTGAGGATATGGGGAGGGGGAAGGGTGAGCTGTGACAGGGCGAGAGAGAGTCATGGACATATACACACTAACAAACGTAAGGTAGATAGCTAGTGGGAAGCAGCCGCATGGCGCAGGGATATCGGCTCGGTGCTTTGTGACAGCCTGGAGGGGTGGGATAGGGAGGGTGGGAGGGAGGGAGATGCAAGAGGGAAGAGGTATGTGAACATATGTATATGTATAACTGATTCACTTTGTTATGAAGCAGAAAGTAACACACCATTGTAAAGCAATTATACCCCAATAAAGATGTTAAAAAAAAAAGAAAGTTGTACATGAATGTTCAGAGCAGCATTATTTCTAATAGCCAAAAAATAGAAACAACCTAAATGTTCATCAACTGATAAATTGGATAAGCAAAAATGGTACATCCATACAGTGGAATATTATTCAACCACGAAAAAGAATGAAATAATAATGCATGAGGCAAGATGAATGAACGTTGAAGACATTATGCTAAGTAAAATAAGTCAATTACAAACTGCCATATAATGTATGTTTCTGTTTATATTAAATGTTCAGAATAGGTAAATACATAGAGACAGAAAGTTGATTAGTATTTTCCAGGGGATTGGGGAAGGAGGGAATGCAGAGTGACTGCTAATAAGTATAAGCTTTCTTATTTATTTATTTATTTATTTTTAACATCTTTATTGGAGTATAATTGCTTTACAATGGTGTGTTAGTTTCTGCTGTATAACAAAGTGAATCATCTTTTGCAGTGATGAAAATATTGGGAAATTAGTGGTGACAGCTGCTCACCTTTGTGAATATACTAAAATCTAAAAGTGACTTGTATACATTAAAATGGTGATTTTTATGATAAGCAAATTATATTTCAAAAAACTGTTAATAATAATAATAATATGATTTGTTTTAGAAATCTTCAATGGTAACTTAAACTTGATGGTTTCATCTATTTCTGGATCTACTTTACTTGTAAAATCTAGTGCCATTTGTGTGGTTGAGTGTGAGCGAAATGACAAAGGGAAGAATTGTTGAAAACAGTTGGTGGGGAAAAAAGCCAAGTGAGTGACAACATAAATTTTGGCAAATAATTAGGGAGGAATTTTAAAGTTATTTCACATTTTAATGCATGTAAGCCTTACAAAATGTACTAATTTTTTCATAGACATTCTGTAAGCAGGGCACAAATAATCTTATAATGTCAGGTCTTTAGAATGAAACATATTATTCAAATATTTAACAATTTTTATAGATTTCAAAAGTTTATTTTTCATTATAAAGGAACAAGAGAATGAAGGAACTTATAAAATCTTTTCAGGGATATACTAGAGTCACCAAATTATATTTGTTTATTTCTGAACAATTTTCACACCTACTTCAATTTTATTGCCTATTCCAACTATGAAAACAACCGATACAGAAAAACAAATACTTATAAATATATGACAACGTGTGCTAATTGCTCTCTATGGTTATCTTTCAATATGCTGTATATATATATATATATATATATATATATATATATATATATATATATAATTTGATTGTTTTAGTTGACAAACCCACAGGAATAGTTAAAATGTGAGATCTTTGGGAGGATTTAGATAGCACGGTTTGTTTTCTTTTATTCTCTAAGTGAATTTCTTATTAAAAAAATAAAAAGTCAAGAGCCTTTGTGATGTGGTAGAAAAGAAGAGCCTTTGGTATCAGACAATCCTGTGTTCAAATCTTAATTAGCTCTGCCATTCATAAGCTATGTCACTTTGGGAAAACTGATTAATATTTCTGAGATTTTGTTTCCTCATCTGTAAAATTTAGAGATTAATACATCATAATAATGCCATAGTAACTAAGATTTATTAAGTATTCATTACGTTCCTGGTTCTTCATTGGATTCTTTACATATATATCCAGCTTGACATTCAAAATATTTATCAGAGGAGGTGGGCAAAAATTAATCAAGGTTGGGTCCGACTACAGTGCTATTTCAGGGTCCTGTGGGCTCTCTGCCCTAGCAGACATTGATCCATTTGATATTAAATTGTAGGGAAGTAGAGGGTAGAGGGGCAAGGGGACATTTGTGTAAAGATGAGGGGGTTTAAAAGCAGTTATTCACAAACTGTTAAGTTTTTCTTTCTCTTTCTTTCTTTCCTTCTTTTTTTTCAAGTGTAAGCCAAATGGATATTAGCCCTAAATGTACTACATCATTTAATCGTCACAAAAAACATAGTTGGTTGCTATTATAAGAATTTTATATAAAGAAAAACTAAAATTCAGAAACATAGTTTGTCACCCGGCCAGTAAATGTTTAAGCCAGGATTTGAACCAATGTGAGTTGTATTAGTCCTTAAATAAAGTTTTGGCTTTCAAAATAGTACAAGTTTTTAACATTCAGCTTACTATTTCAACTGCCACTCCATGATTTTCTAATTAAACTTGCCAAATGAGATTTTTGAGGCAATATATTAAAGTGAATTATGACAGATTCTGTATTCAAACAAATTGGATTAGAATCTTGGTTCACTACTACCACTTGTATAATTTTGGAATAGTTACTTACTACTTTTGATCCTCTATTTTCCCATCAGTAAAATGTAGATAATTAACATATCTACCTCATATAATTTTTAGACTTAAATAAGATATATACAAACTGTTTATGGTACTGCTTGCAATTTAATTACAGTTCAATAACTTTAGTGACTAATGTTATTAGTAGGTATTCAATGCCTTTCTGTACTTGGAATCTTATCTTTACTGCATAGCCAAATAGACCTTTAAAACGTTTTAGTTTTGAAATTGACCTATTATAATAACTGATGATTGAATGAGACTGCATACACTCCATATGATCTAACTTACCTATACTCCATATAGTCAAGCACCGTATCTAGTTTACTTCTGAATTTAAAAACATAGTGCAAGGCATAGTGTTTCAGATAATAAACCTGAATAACGAGTGAGTGAATGAAATAATGAAACCCAGTTGTTTGAGGATGCCACTTGCCAGCAGATAGCTCCAAAGACCTGTGAAAATTCTTAAAAAAGTGGAAAGTAAAATTTAAAAATTCTGTGAGAAGCTTTCAAGGTTTTTTTTTTTTTTTGCTCTCAAACTTTTTAAAAACTCATCTAAGACAAATCAAAACATACAAGAATACAAAGAATTAGTCACAATACAAGAATACAAAGAATTAGTCACAGGTGTTTAAAAGCAATTATCTTTTCTGTGATCCTTGTAGTTTACTGACTGCTACAACTACTTTAAAAAAGAACAAACATTTACATTTGAAACTAAAATTCAGGCAGTTTTAATGTTTTCAAAATCAAACTGCATTTCAAATCAAATGCAAATATATATTCAAAAATAGATTGCTTCTATTTGCTGTATTCTTACTCATAAATACTCAGCTTCTGGAGAAAGAATACCATATGAGGCAGTGTGATATGGCTTCTTTAAGGAAAAACAAAACACTGACAATAGGGATATGAAGAAAAATGGTTAGATTCTCCTCTAGATAGAAAGTATTTTATATTTACAACTGAGGAAATCTGGTTATGGGAAGAACAAATGATTAAATAAATATATATGTGTATACACTCTCTCACACACACACGTATATATATATGACTTTTGTCAGTTTTAATACAATGATAAATAGCTGTAAAGACTATTAAAAATAATTGATAATAGTTACCTAATATTTTAAGAAATTTTTATTTTTGTGAGTCTCTGGTTTTTATTATTTTCTACTTTTCTTCTTCTATGATGTCATTAAGATGCTTTATAAAATTGCCCTCCTGTGGATGGGGAACATGAAGTTTGACACAGGTCACTACTCTTGTTCATATTTTCTAAATTGGAAATGTGATTTTTAACATTAATTAAATTAGTATTTTTAATTAAATTAGTATTTAATCTTCATGGCTTCTTTGATGAGCCTTGGTCTATTGTTTTGAAGATGAAATTGATAATCCTGGTTTATATTTATTAACAATTACATAGGCTAGCTTTACATCCTATTTTCTAAACCTGAAAATGAATTCTAGACACCTCAGTATGTTGGCTCAATCAAAATGACAAAAGAAACACTAAAATATAACTGTTTATACTTATGAAAAAAGAAAGGCACAATCTTTTAATTTCTAACTGGAAAATTAAAAACATATTCTTTAGGAATATATAGATAGGTGGTAAAATTATAAAGAAGAGCAAAAATATAATCCCTAAAACTAGGGTAACAGTGATGGAAAGATGGAATTGTGAGTGGTGAGAGGCACAAGGTGGGCTAGTGAGGTGCTGGATTTATTCTATTTCTTCATCTAGGTGTCCATTTGAAATTAATCATAAAACTACACATAAATTATTTAATAAAAATTAATAAAATTTTCTGTGTGAGTTCTGTGCTTCATAATTCTTAAATTAACAAGATCATACTAACAATAACTCATCTAAAGAAGTGTTCTGACTCCAAACACGTTAGCAAAGTACAATATTAATACAATAATTATGTCTTATTTCAAAACTAGAAATTTGTTGGGATTGGGGGAATGTGGGAAAGGGAAGGAAATGCTCTCCTTGCAGTCAGTTTTAAATACCTGTTATAGAAAAATTTTAACATATACCTAAATAAATAGAATAGTCTAATGGAACCCTATAAATCAAGCACCCAGCCTCAAAAATTTTCTACTGATGGCTAATCGTCTTTATTCATACACTACCCATTTCACTCCTTCTCACATAATTTTGTAAGCAATTTGAGAAAGAAGAACAAAACCCCAAATTTAGCAGAAGGAAAGAAAACACAAAAATCAGATCAGAAATAAATGAAAATGAAATGAAGGAAACAATAGCAAAGATCAATAAAACTAAAAGCTGGTTCTTTGAGAAGATGAACAAAATTGATAAACCGTTAAGCAGACTCATCAAGAAAAAAGGGAGAAGACTCAAATCAATAGAATGAGAAATGGAAAAGGAGAAGTAAGTACTGACACTGCAGAATACAAAATATCATGAGAGATTACTACAAGCAACTCTATGCCAATAAAATGCACAACCTGGAAGAAATGCACAAATTCTTAGAAATGCACAACCTGCAAAGACTGAATCAGGAAGAAATAGAATATATGAACAGACCAATCACAAGCACTGAAATTGCAACTGTGATGAAAAATCTTCCAACAAACAAAAGCCCAGGACCAGATGGCTTCGCAGGTGAATTCTATCAAACATTTAGAGAAGAGGTAACACCTATCCTTCTCAAATTCTTCCAAAATATAGCAGAGGGAGGAACACTCCCAAACTCACTCTATGAGGCCACAATCACGCTGATACCAAAACCAGACAAGGATGTCACAAAGAAAGAAAACTACAGGCCTATATCACTGATGAACATAGATGCAAAAATCCTCAACAAAATACTAGCAAACAGAATCCAACAGCACATTTAAATGATCATACACCATGATCAAGTGATGTTTATTCCAGGAATGCAAGGATTCTTCAATATACACAAATCAATCAGTGTGATACACCATATTAACAAACTGAAGGAGAAAAACCATATGGTCATCTCAATAGATGCAGAGAAAGCTTTTGACAAAATTCAACACCCATTTATGATAAAAACCCTGCAGAAAGTAGGCATAGAGGGAACTTTCCTCAACATAATAAAGGCCATAGATGACAAACCCACAGCCAACATCATCCTCAATGGTGAAAAACTGAAAGCATTTCCACTAAGTTCATGAACAAGATAAGGTTGCCCACTCTCACTACTCTTATTAAACATAGTTTTGGAAGTTTTAGCCACAGCAATCAGAGAAGAAAAGGAAATAAAAGGAATCCAAATTGGAAAAGAAGAAGTAAAGCTGTCACTGTTTGCAGATGACATGATACTATACGTACAGAATCCTAAAGATGCTACCAGAAAACTACTAGAGCTAATCAATGAATTTGGTAAAGTAGCGGGATACAAAATTAATGCACAGAAATCTCTGGCATTCCTACACACTAATGATGAAAAATATGAAAGTGAAATCAAGAAAACACTCACATTTACCAATGCAACAAAGATAATAAAATATCTAGGAATAAACCTACCTAAGGAGACAAAAGACCTGTATGAAGAAAATAATGACACTGAAGAATGAAACTAAAGATGATACAAATAGATGGAGAGATATACCATGCTCTTGGATTGGAAGAATCAACATTGTGAAAATGACTCTACTACCCAAATCAATCTAGAGATTCAGTGCAATCCCTATCAAACTACCACTGGCATTTTTCACAGAAATAGAACAAAAACTTTCACAGTTTGTATGGAAACACAAAAGATCCCGAATAGCCAAAGCCATCTTGAGAACGATAATAGGAGCTGGAGGAATCAGGCTCTCTGACTTCAGACTATACTACAAAGCTACAGTAAACAAGACAATATGGTACTGGCACTAAAACAGAATGATAGATCAATGGAACAGGATAGAAAGCCCAGAGATAAACCCACACACATATGGTCACCTTATCTTTGATAAAAGAGACAGGAATGTACAGTGGAAAAGGACAGCCTCTTCAATAAGTGGAGCTGGGAAACTGGCCGGGTACATGTAAAAGTATGAGATTAGATCATTCCTGAACACCATACACAAATTTAAGCTCAAAATGGATTAAAGACCTAAATGTAAGGCCAGAAACTATCAAACTCTTAGAAGAAAGCATAGGCAGAACACTCTATGACATAAATCACAGCAGGATCCTTTTTGACCCACCTCCTAGAGAAATGGAAATAAAAACAAAATAAACAAATGAGACCTAATGAAACTTCGAAGCTTTTGCACAGCAAAGAAACAATAAACAAGACCACAAGACAACACTCAGAATGGGAGAAAATATTTGCAAATGAAGCAACTGACAAAGGATTAATCTCCAAAATTTATAAGCAGCACATGCAGCTCAATAACAAAACAACAAACAACCCAATCCAAAAATGGGCAGAAGACCTAAATAGACATTTCTCCAAAGAAGATATACAGACTGCCAACAAACACTTGAAGGAATGCTCAATATCATTAATCATTAGAGAAATGCAAATCAAAACTACAATGAGATATCATCTCACACCAGTCAGCATAGCCATCATCAAAAAATCTAGAAACAATAAATGCTGGAGAGGGTGTGGAGAAAAGGGAACACTCTTGCACTACTGGTGGGAATGTGAATTGGTACAGCCACTATGGAGAACAGTATGGAGGTTCCTTAAAAAACTACAAATAGAACTACCATATGACCCAGCAATCCCACTACTGGGCATATACCCTGAGAAAACCATAATTCTAAAAGAGTCATGTACCAAAATGTTCATTGCAGCTCGATTTACAATAGCTCAGAGATGGAAACAACCTAAGTGTCCATCATTGGATGAATGGATAAAGAAGATGTGGCACATATATACAATGGATTATTACTCAGCCATAAAAAGAAACGAAATTGAGCTATTTGTAATGAGGTGGATAGAACTAGAGTCTGTCATACAGAGTGAAGTAAGTCAGAAAGAGAAAGACAAATACTGTATGCTAACACATATATATGGAATTTAAGAAAAAAAAATGTCATGAAGAACCTAAGGGTAAGACAGGAATAAAGACACAGACCTACTAGAGAATGGATTTGAGGATATGGGGAGGGGAAAGGGTAAGCTGTGACAAAGTGAGAGAGAGTCATGGACATATACACACTACCAAACGTAAGGTAGATAGCTAGTGGGAAGCAGTCGCGTAGCACAGGGAGATCAGCTGGGTGCTTTGTGACCGTCTGGTGGGGTGGGATAGGGAGGGTGGGAGGGAAGGAGATGGAAGAGGAAAGAGATATGGGAACATATGTATATGTATAACTGATTCACTTTGTTATAAAGCAGAAACTAACACACCATTGTAAAGCAATTATACTCCAATAAAGATGTAAAAAAAAAAAGCAAATCCCTAATATCATAAATATTTCATTATGTATATTGAAAAATTGACTCTTTTTATGTAATGTACCGATAGTATTATTTCCACACCTTAAAAATAAAATTAATAATTCCTTCATATTATTAAATATACAGTCAATATATTTTTATACTGTAATATAAAATTTCCAGTTTTATATATAACTTTACATATACACACACACACATATATATTCCAGGATAAAGATATATATAGGACTAGAAATTTCATATTCAAGTATAAAATTATACTGACTGTATATTTATATATCTTTTAACTCTCTTTAAAACATTAGGTCCATCTCTTTGCAGTTTTTTTATAGAGACTGAGGTATTTGTACAAAGACATATTTTTTAAAAAATAGTTTTATTGATGTATAAAATTGACATAAAAAATTAACCTATTTTAGGTGTGTAATTCAAATTCAAATGTGACAAATGTGCAGTCCTGTAGTCGCTACCACAATAATGATAGAAATTTCCATCATCTTCCAAAAGTTCCCCTGTGCTCTTTTGTCATTAATCCCCTCCTCCTAATGCTGGCACTTGGCATCCACTGATGTGACTTCCATCATTATAATTCTGCTCTTTCTAGGATTTCATACAAGTGGAATTTTATACTATGTAGGCTTTTGTGTCTAGTTCCTTAAACTTAAATAATGCTTTTGAGATTTGTCCATGTCATTACATTTTTCCGTAGTCATTCATTTATATTGTTGAGAAGTATTCCATTGCATAGATATAGCACACAAAAAAGCACCTTTTTAAAAATAAAAGTTAGCTAAGCAAAAATAGTACTTTTTTGCTAATAGTTTGCTCTTTTCCATGTTGACACATCACGGTAACCACTAAGTTAAAGGAAATAAATGCCACAACCTGCTTCATAGAATTATATTTATATTATTTGTTTTCAGGAAGAAGAGTCTGCAATTCTTCTCAATATGGCTTTTTAATTACAGCTATAACTAAGATGCACAGAAATAATGTTTCAAAGGCATACTAAAGCACAACTTTAGGATATTCTTTATGATTGTAGAAATGTGGTAATAAGAGTACAGTAATCAACTGGATAATTTCTTCTAAGCAAAAATATTGGAGCAAGTAAATTGTGGAAAAAGATTAACAAACAGGGACAGGTTCTGCTCAAAAATGGCTTAAATTGCACACCAATTATCATTCTGTAAATATAGACAAATATAACCTTGTGAGCACAAGAAGCTGAATTTTTAGACAATTACTGGTGCCCCGTTACAAAATGTAGATTAAAGGACTGTGATAGAATGGACTTAACAACTAAAAACTTCTTGGGATATTAAAGTTAAAAAAATACATACAAAAGACCAAACGTTTGTCCTTCAGGTGAGTCATGTTTAAAATACTGATTCAAACAAATATTTTTCTCTATATTCACTATAATATTTAATAGTACATTTCTAACAGATATTTATGTTTTATATATAAATATTTTTATTATGTTCTTTCAATATATAACATTTATTTTTATGGATCTTTTTTTTAAATTTTTTTTTTTACAAATTAAGACCTATTTTCAGATTATAGAAATGTTCCATGTTTAAGTTACTTTATGCGGCATTAAAGGAGGAGCCAATTAAAATAAACGTCAAATATAATCTGAACAAATCTTAACTTTATATAATTCTCAGAGAAATTATTCAATAAGTGATTAAAGGAAGATTAATAAAAAACGAAATAATTCACCTATTTTCTGATTTCTTTGTTTACATTTCTAAACATAAAATTTATAAACTTAAAACAAGCACCCAAATTTTGAAGGCAAAAAAGCAACAGTGATTTAAAAGGAAGCATGGGGGAGGATGGAATGAATCCCTAGTGAATGAAGTGTAATATTACGTGTTGTTTTCTTACTCTTTCATAAGCTGGTATTGAATGTCTTTCATTTCTTGGGGAAAGAAAGATAAAATAAAAATTATGTGTTTTTTTTTCTCCAATACTGGTAAAAACAAGTAACGCTGCTTGTACCTTTACTTCTCTGTTTACTTTTCTGGTTGGTTATAAAAATGGTTTGTTAAGGAAGGGGTATAATAGTGAGAAACTGTGAAACTACAACATATTGCCTAATTTTATAATAGGAGAAAGTTTATTCAGACTTTTATTATTGTTATTATCATTATTCCCACTTTTGATCGGTCAGGAATTTGTGAACAGCTTAGCTCATTTGGGGTCTCATGAGGTTGCAGGATGTTGGCTGGGGTTGCAGTGATCTGAAAGCTGGAATGCAGCAAAAGGATATTTCCAAGGTCCAAGGCAGTTCACTCCCATTGCTGGCAAGTTGGTGCTGGTTGTTGGCAGGAGGCCTTAGTTCTTCTCCACATATGTGATTTCAGTGTCCTCAAGAAACAGTGGCTGGTTTCTCCCAGAGCAAACAATCCAAGATTTAGTTTTGTCCTTTTACTTGTGAAACTGCCAAAAACTCCACTTAGATTTACAGTTGTTACTACATGGCAATTAAAATATGACTAGTTTGAATGAAGTTTTCTATTTTTCATATTTCCTCAATGAGGTTTTCCATTTTCAACCATATATTTGTAGCTAGAATAGAATAGTCTCCCTCTTTTTAAGTGTCCCAATATTTAATGTGCACAAAAATTATCATACATTTGATCCTACTTGTGAATGCCTAAGTTACTTATTTAGAGAAGAACTAATTTCTTTATGTCTTATATTCAACAGTTGTAATACTAACAAAGTATGTAGCTGATATTTCCTGATTACAATTTTTTGCTTTGGTTCTCTGTTGTCTCTGTATAGTCTCTCTTCCAAGCCTGTATATTTTTTTCAAAGCTATAAGTGTCCCAACACTTAAATCCTTCTTTTCAGCAAGAATGTCTCATTACATAGAGAACATAGATGTGATGGAAAATAGTAGAAATTCATTAAAAATATTAGCCTCCCATAAATAAATATGTCTTTATCAAATCCATTCTTATGTTTACCATAGTATTTCAGCACATTAAATATTAGTATTCCAGACTAAGGCTAATCTTGTCATTTTCTCAGAATCTTATCATCTCCCTCATTCTTATGAACCTGGCTCTATCAACTATCCATTTTCTGTTTTACATTTAAAACATCTTCCTCTCTACTGAAGTATTCAGCATCTTCCATCTGGAAAAAAAATCAAACAAACAAAAAAGAAAAAATAGAACTCGTAGTGAATCCATCATTTATTCTATTACCTTAGGTAGGTATAGCCAAGTTTTAAGACAAAAATAGACTACTTTTATAATCCTCTATATCCCTTCCTCCTGTACTCTATCCAACTTTTTACAATCTGTATTCCACACCCATCACTCTAATTTGTTATTTCAACCAATATTTATTGAGTGACTTCTACCTGCCAGGGAATGTCCTCTGTGCTGGGGATACATCAAAGAATAAAATAGAAATGATCCTTCCAGACCTTTTAGAGTTTGCATTCTAGTTGCAGCTTGGGGGTTGGGGAAAGACAGATAAATAACTATAAATACATCAGTATATAAGTAAGTAAATAAATAATAAAGCACATTAGAGCATGATAAGTATTATGAATTAAAAGTAGAACAAGAGAATGGAGTTTGAGAAGGCCAAGGTGAGGAGCAGTTTGCAGTACGAAATGGGGTGATTAGGGTGGGCCTCACTGAAAAGATAAGACTTAAGCAGAGACTGAAGATTAGAGAGTGATGCAAATGAATAACTGGGGAAAATAACTCTAGGCATAATGCAATAACTAGAGTATATCTTTATGGGAAGCATGTGCCTGCTGTGCTGAAAGAACAATAATGAGACCATTAGCTGGAGCAAAGAGAACGAAAGGTGAAAAATCTAAAAGAATGTCAGAAAGATAATGGGGCACATCATCATAGAGTCTTACGGGCTTTAATAAAGAATTTATTTTTTGTGCTGAGTAAAATTAAGGGACGTTGGAGGGCTTTGTGCAGAGAAGTAACATAATTGGACTTCTGATTTTTTGAAGGTACACTATGGCTGCTCTGTTGAGAGTAGTACTTTCGGAGAAAGGGAAGAAACAGGGGAACCTACTAGGAGACTGTTGCAGTAATTTAGGTAAGAGCCAAGGTAGTGATAAGTGGTTAGATTGTGGATATATTTTAAAAGTAGAGTCAAAAGGATCTCCTGACAAATTGAATGTGGGGTCTGAGGGGAAAAAAATGAGTCAAATGTGATTCTCAATTTTTCCCTTGAGTAACCTTAAGGATGGAATTGACATCAATTGACCTGATAAAAGCTTCCTGTGGATCAGGTTTTAGGGGAAGATCAGAAATTGTTTTCAATATGTAGAGTTTATCACAGCGTTCTTTGGAGAAACAGAAGCAACTGAAAAGTTAACCCCTAGAATTTGCAACGAAGAGATCATTTTTGATCTTGACTAAAGCTTTGACGGAGTGCTAAGGGCAAATGCCTGACCAGATTGGATTTAAGGCAGAGTAAGAGAAGATAAATAAGAACAATAACTGATCTATTTTGATCACTTTTGCAAAACAATTTTCTATTTATATTTCTTTTCAAAGAACTGGCTTTTGATTTTGTTGTCATAAAAATCTGTCTTCTTTTTTAAATTGATTACTTCCTTCTGCTTTCTTCCTTTGATTCCAATGAGGTTTTTTAACTCTTTCAGTAAGGTGCTTACATTCCATTGCAAAATAGATACACTTGAAGCTATAAATTTATCTCTAAGAACCACTTTAGCTATATCCCACAAGTTTGATATATTGTTCTTTCATTGACATCCATTTCTAGGTAGTTTGTAATTTTATGTGTAATTGCTGATTTAATGCACACTTTATTTTAGAATGTATTTTTAGCCCCCAATGATACGATGCATGTGAGTGTGTGTTTGTGCATGTTGGAACATTCAAATTTGTATTACGGGCAAAACATGTAATCTGTATTTTATTAAATCTTTCAAATTTGCTCTAATTTTTTAAGTGAAACTAGCTGGATATTGATTTGTACTTGACAATTATCTACCTTCAGATCTTCTAAGATATTTCTCACCTGTATTCTGGGATCTATTTTGGATGATTAAAAATCTGCTTTCAGGGGCTTCCCTGGTGGTCCAGTGGTTGAGAGTCTGCCTGCCGATGCAGGGGACACGGGTTCGTGCCCTGGTCCGGGAAGATCCCACATGCTGCGGAGCGGCTAGGCCCATGAGCCATGGCCACTGAGCCTGTGCGTCAGAGCCTGTGCTCTGCAACGGGAGAGGCCACAAGAGTGAGAGGCCCGTGTACCGCAAAAAAAAAAAAAAAGTCGGCTTTCGGTATTAATTGTCCTTTGCAGGTAGGCTGTCTTTCTGTGCAGAAGCTGTGAAAAAAATTTTTTTCTTTATCATTGAGGTTGCAGTTTCATGATGACTTTTCTAGGTATGAAATTTATTTATTTATTTATTTACTATTTTTATTTTTCTTGCTCCACACTCAGAGTGTTACCAGATTGGTCAACTAGACCTGCACCAGGGTCCTAGCTGAGACCCCTTGTCTCAGCCAGGGAGGCTCTTTTTCCAATCGAATTCACACAGCCAATAATGAAACCAATGCTGAGACTGGAACAGTGCAAGCTTTATTCAATGGTCAAAGAATGAAGAAGTGGGAACATAGTTTGCAAATCAACTTCTCAATCCATTTCAGACAGAAACATCAAATATATAAGATGGACCAGGTAAAAGGGAGGGAATTGGAAATAGTGGGGGGAATATTTATGAATTATCCAAGAACAGGGGTGTGGTTTGAACTCAAACTGATGAACCATTTCTTTTCAGTCTTTGTGTGGGCATTTCTGGTTGTTGTCATGGTAATTGTCAACTGTCATGGCACTGGTGGGTATATCATTTAGCAAATTAATGTATTACATTGAGCATGTAATGAGGCTCAAGGTCTACTGAAAGTCACATTTTCAGCCATCTTGGGCCTAGTTGGTTCTAACTGGTTCTTGATTTTTGATCTTTGCAGCTAGCTTCCTATTGAAACTTACATAAGAGTAATTGCTTTCCATTAGGGGGAGGGGCAGGGGTATGATTCTGGGGCAACAGCCTTGGTAACAAGAGTGCTCTTTAAATTTAAGGATTCATGAAGTTTCTTCTATTATAAAAATTATCAATTATTATCTCTTTGCCAATTGCTTCTTCAATGTTCCCTCTGTTGTCTTCCTCTGGAATTAATAGTAGATAAAACTCCAAATCACTCTGCTTTGTCAACTTCTCATTTTTAGTTTCATGTATTTTTTTCTCTTTTATTTATTTATTTTAACGTTTTTAAGGAGGATAATTGCTTTACAATGGTGTGTTAGTTTCTGCTTTATAACAAAGTGAATCAGTTATACATATACATATGTACCATATCTCTTCCCTCTTGTGTCTCCCTACCTCCCACGCTCCCTATCGCACACTTCTGGCTGGTCACAAATCACCGAGCTGATCTCCCTGTGCTATGCAACTGCTTCCCACTACCTATCTATTTTACGTTTGGTAGTGTATATATGTCCATGACACTCTCTCACTTTGTCACAGCTTACCCTTCCCCCTCTCCGTGTCCTCAGGTCCATTCTCTAGTAGGTCTGCATTTTTATTCCCATCTTGCCCCTAGGTTCTTCATGACAATTTTTTTTTTTAGATTCCATATATATGTGTTAGCATACAGTATTTGTTTTTCTCTTTCTGCCTTACTTAACTCTGTATGACAGACTCAAGGTCCATCCACCTCACTACACATAACTCAATTTTGTTTCTTTTATGGCTGACTAATATTCCATTGTATATATGTGCCACATCTTCTTTATCCATTCATCTGTTAACGGACACTTAGGTTGTTTCCATGTCCTGGCTATTGCAAATAGAACTGCAATGAACATTGTGGTACATGAGTCTTTTTGAATTATGGTTTTCTCAGGGTATATGCCCAGTAGTGGGATTGCTGGGGCGTATGGTAGTTCTATTTTTAGTTCTTTAAGGAACCTCCATACTGTTCTCCATAGTGGCTGTATCAATTTACATTACTACCAACAGTGTATAAGGGTTCCCTTTTTCCACATCATCTTCAGCATTTATTGTTTGTAGATTTTTTGATGATGGCCATTCTGACCGTTGTGAGATGTTATCTCATTGTAGTTTTGATTTGCATTTATCTAATTATTAATGATGTTGAGCATTCTTTCAAGAGTTTGTTGGCAATTTGTATATCTTCTTTTGAGAAATGTCTATTTAGGTCTTTTGCACATTTTTGGATTGGGTTTTTTTTTTTTTTTTTTTTGATATTGAGCTGCATGAGATGCTTGTAAATTTTGGAGACTAATCCTTTGTCAGTTTGCAAATATTTGCAAACATTTTCTCCCATTCTGAGGGTTGTCTTTTCATCCTGTTTATGGTTTCCTTTGCTGTGCAAAAGCTTTTAAGTTTCATTAGGTCCCATTTGTTTAGTTTTGTTTTGATTTTCATTTCTCTAGGAGGTGGGTCAAAAAGGATGTTGCTGTGATTTATGTCATAGGGTGTTCTGCCTATATTTTCCTCTAAGAGTTTGATAGTGTCTGGCCTTACATTTAGGCTTTCAATCCATTTTGAGTTTATTTTTGTGCTTGGGGTTAGGGAGTGTTCTAATATCATTCTTTTACATGTAGCTGTCCAGTTTTCCCAGCACCAGTTATTGAAGAGGCTGTCTTTTCTCCACTGTATATTCTTGCCTCCTTTTTCAAGATAAGGTGACCATATGTACGTGGGTTTATCTCTGGGCTTTCTATCCTGTTCCATTGAACTATATTTCTGTTTTTGTGCCAGTACCATACTGTCTTGATTACTGTAGCTTTGTAGTATAGTCTGAAGTCAGGGAGCCTGATTCCTCCAGCTCCGTCTTTCTTTCTCAACATTGCTTTGACTATTTGGGATCTTTTGTGTTTCATACAATTTGTGAAATTTTTTGTTCTAGTTCTGTTAAAAATGCCAGTGGTAGTTTGATAGGGATTGCACTGAATCTGTAGATAGCTTTCGGTATTATATTCATTTTCACAATGTTAATTCATCCAAACCAAGAACACAGTATATCTCTCCATCTATTTGTATCATCTTTATTTCATCAATGTCTTATAATTTTCTGCAGACAGGACTTTTTCTCCTTAGGTAGGTTTATTCATAAGTATTTTATCATTTTTGTTGCAATGGTAAATTGGAGTGTTTTCTTAATTTCACTTCCAGAGTTTTCATCATTAGTGTATAGGAATGCAAGAGATTTCTGTGCACTAATTTTGTATCCTTCTACTTTACCAAATTCATTGATTAGCTCTAGTAGTTTTCTGGTAGCATCTTTAGGATTCTCTATGTATAGTATCATGTCGTATGCAAACAGTGACAGCTTTACTTCTTCTTTTCAAATTTGCATTCCTTTTATTTTTTTTTTCTTCTCTGATTGCTGATGCTATAACTTCCAAAACTACATTGAAAAATAGTGGTGAGAGGGGGCAATCTTGCCTTGTTCCTGATCTTAGCGGAAATGTTTTCAGTTTTCACCATAGTGGACAATGTTGGCTGTGTGTTTGTCATATATGGCCTTTATTATGTTAAGGTAAGTTCCTCTATGACTACTTTCTGGGGGATTTTTTATCGTTAATGGTTGTTGAATTTTGTTGAAAGCTTTCTCTGCATCTATTGAGATGATCATACAGATTTTCTCCTTCATATTGTTAATACGGTGTATCACATGGATTGATTTGCGTATATTGAAGAATCCTTGCATTCCTGGGATAAACCCCACTTGATCATGGTGAATGATCCTTTTAATGTGCTGTTGGATTCTGTTTGCTAGTATTTTGTTGAGGATTTTTCCACCTATGTTCATCAGTGATATTGTTCTGTCATTTTCTTTTTCTGTAACATCTTTGTCTGGTTTTGGTATCAGGGTGATGGTGGCCTCGTGGAATGAGTTTGGGTGTCTTCCTCCCTCTGCTATATTTTGGAAGAGTTGGAGAAGGATAGGTGTTAGCTATTCTCTAAATGTTTGATAGAATTCGCCTCTGAAGCCATCTGGTCCTGGGCTTTTGTTTGTTGGAAGATTTTTAATCACAGTTTCAATTTTAGTGCCTGTGATTGGTCTGTTCATAATTTCTATTTCTTCCTGGTTCAGTCTGGGAAAGTTGTGCATTTCTATGAATTTGTCCATTTCTTCCAGCTTATTCATTTTATTGACATATAGTCGCTTGTAGTAATCTCTCATGGTCCTTTGCATTTCTGCAGTGTCAGTTGTTACTTCCCTTTTTTCATTTCTAATTCTATTGATTTGAGTATTCTCCCTTTTTTTCTTGATGAGTCTGCCTAACGGTTTGTCAATTTTGTTCATCTTCTCAAAGAACCTCCTTTTAGTTTTATTGATCTTTGCTATCATTTCCTTTTCATTTATTTCTGATCTGAGTTTTATGATTTCTTTCCTTCTGCTAAATTTGGGGTTTTGTTGTTCTTCTTTCTCAAATTGTTTTAGGTGTAAGGTTAGGTTGTTTGTTTGAGGTGATTCTTGTTTCTTAAGGTAGGACTGCATTGTTATAAAATTCCCTCTTAGTATTGCTTTTGCTGTATCCCATAGGTTTGGGTCATCGTTGTATCATTTTCATTTGTTTCTAGGTATTTTTTAAATTTCCTCTTTGATTTCTTCAGTGATCTCTTGTTTATTAAGTTGTGTACTATTTAGACTCCATGTGTTTGTATATTTTAGAGATTTTTTCCTGTAGTTGATATCTAGTCTCATAGTGTTGTGGTCCAAAAAGATACTTGGTATGATTTCAGTTTTCTTAAATATACCAAGGCTTGATTTGTGACCCAAGATATTATCTATCCTGGGGAATGTTCCATGATCACTTGAGAAGAAAGTGTATTCTGTTGTTTTTGGATGGAATGTCCTATAATATCAATTAAGTCCATTTTCTTAATGTATCATTTAAAGCTTGTGTTTCCCTATTTATTTTAATTTTGAATGATCTGTCCATTGTTGAAATTGGGGTGTTAAAGTCCCTTACTCTGATTTTGTAACCATCAATTTCCCCTTTTATGGCTGTTAGTATTTGCCTTATGTATTGAGGTGCTCCTATGTTGGATGCATAAATATTTACAATTGTTACATCTTCTTCTTGGATTGATCCCTTGATCATTATGTAGTGTCCTCCTTTGTCTCTTGTAGTAGTCTGTGTTTTAAAGTCTATTTTGTCTGATATGAGAATTGCTACTTCAGCTTTCTTTTGATTTCAATTTGCATGGAATATCTTTTTCCATCACATCACTTTCAGTCTGTATGTGTCCCTACATCTGAAGTGGGTCTCTTGTAGACAGCATATATAGGGGTCTTATTTTTGTATCCATTCAGCCAGTCTATGTCTTTTGGTTGGAGCATTTAATCCATTTACAATTAAGGTAATTATCGATATGTATATTCTTATTACCATTTTCTGAATTGATTTGGGTTTTTTATTGTAGGTTTTTTCCTTCTCTTCTGTTTCCTGTCTAGAGAAGTTCCTTTAGTATTTGTTGTAAAGCTGGTTTGGTTTTGCTGAATTTTCTTGGCTTTTGCTTGTCTGTAAAGGTTTTAATTTCTTTGTCAAATATGAATGAGATCCTTACTGGATAGAGTAATCGTGGTTGTCGGGTTTTCTCTTTCATCACTTTAAATGTGTCCCTCCACTCTCTTCTGGCTTGCAGAGTTTCTGCTGAAAGATCAGCTGTTAACATTATGGGGATTCCCTTGTGTATTATTTTTATTTTCCCTTGCTGCTTTTATTATTTTTTCTTTGTATTTAATTTTTGATAGTTTGATTAATATATTTCTTGGCATGTTTCTCCTTGGATTTATCCTGTATGGGACTCTCTGTGCTTCCTGGACTTGATTAACTATTTCCTTACCCTTATTAGGGAAGTTTTCAATGATAATCTCTTCAAATATTTTCTCAGTTCCTTTCTCTTACTATTCTTCTTCCGGGACCCCTATAATTTGAAGGTTGGTGCGTTTAATATTGCCCCAGAGATCTCTGAAACTCTTCTCAATTCTTTTCATTCTTTTTTCTTTATTCTGCTCTACATTAGTTATTTCCAATATTTTATCTTCCAGATCACTTTTCTGTTCTTTGCCTCAGTTATTCTCCTATTGATCCCTTCTAGAGAATTTTCCATTTCATTTATTGTATTTTTTATGATTGTTTGCTGCTCTTTTTTTCTTCTAGGTCCTTGTTAAACATTTCTTGTATTTTCTCCATTCTATTTAAAGATTTTGGATCATCTTTACTATCATTATTCTGAATTCTTTTTCAGGTAGACTACCTATTTCCTCTTCATTTTTTAGGTCTGGTGGGTTTTTACCTTGCACCTTCATCTTCTGTGTTTTTGCTCATTTTGCTTAAGTTTCTGCATTTGGGGTCTCCTTTTCGCAGGCTTCAGGTTCATAGTTCCCATTGTTTTTGGTGTCTGTCCCCAGTGGCTAAGATTGGTTCAGTGTGTTGTGTAGGCTTCCCTGTGGAGGGGACCAGTGCCTATGTTTTGTTGGATGAGGCTGGATTGTGTCTTTCTGATGGGAAGGTCCACTTCTGGTGGTGTGTCCTGGGGTGTCTGTGACCTTATTATGATTTTAGGCATCCTCTCTGCTAATGGGTGGTGTTGTATTCCTGTCTATCTAGTTTTTTGGCATAGGGTGTCCAAAACTGTAGTTTGCTGGTCATTTAGTGGAGCTGGGTCTTGGCGTTTAGATGGAGATCTCTGTGAGATTTACACCATTTGATATTACATGGAGCTGGGAGGTCTCTGACCAATATACTGAACTGTGCTCTCCCACCTCAGAGGCACAGCCCTGACACCTGGCTGGAGCACCAAGAGCCTGTCATCCATTCAGCTCAGAATAAAAGGGAGAAAAAAAGAAAGAAAGAAAATGATAAATTAAATAAAAAGTTATTAAAATAAGAAACAGAAAATAATTATTACAAATTTTTTAACTAATTAAAAAAAGAAAGAAAGAACAACCAAACCAAAAAACAAATCCACCAATGATAACAAGTGATGAAAACTATACTAAAAAATAAAATAAAAAAGTAATGGAGAGACATAACCCTAGGACAAATGGAAAAAGCCAAGCTATACAGAGAAACATACATACAGAAGCATACACACACACACTCACAAAAAGAAAAAAAGGGTAAAAATTATGTCTATTGTTGCTCCCAACATCCACCTCCTTAATTTGGGATGATTCGTTGTCTATTCAGGTATTCCACAGATGCAGGGTACTTCCAGTTCACTGTGTACATTTAACCTGCTGCTGCTGTGGCTGCTGGGAGGGATTTCCCTTTCTCTTCTTTATTCTCATAGCTCCTGGAATTCTGCTTTGTATTTGGCCCTGCCTCTGCCAGTAGGTCACCTGAGGACTTCTCTCAGACAGGACAGGTTTAAAGGAGCAGCTGATTTGGGGGCTCTGGCTCACTCAGGCCAGGCAGAGGGAGGGGTATGGAGTGGGGGGTTAGCCTGCGGCGGCAGAGCCCGACATGATGCTGCACCAGCCTGAGGTGTGCCGTGTGTTCCTCTGGGGAAATTGTCCTTGGATCACGGGACCCTGGCAGTGGGGTCTGCACAGACTCCCGGGATGGGAGGTGTGGATAGTGACCTGTGCTCGTACACAGGTTTTTGGTGGCTGCAGCAGCAGCCTTAGCGTCTCATGCTTGTCTCTGGGGTCCGCCCTGATAACCGCAGCTCCTGCCTGTCTCTGGAGCTCATTTAAGCAGTGCTCTTAATCCCCTCTCCTCACACACTAGGAACCAAAGAAGCAAGAAAAAGTCTCTTGTCTCTTCGGCAGGTCCAGACATTTTCCCGGACACCCTCCCGGCTAGCTGTGGTGCACTAACCCCTTCAGGCTGTGTTCACGCCCCCAACCCTAGTCTCAGCTCCCAGCCCCCAGCCGTCCTGGCAGGTGAGCAGACAAGCCTCTCGGGCTGGTGAGTGCTGGCCAGCACCTATCCTCTGTGCAGGAATCTCTCCGGTTTGCCGTCTACACCCCTGTTGCTATGCTTTCCTCCATGGCTCCGAAGATTTCCACCCTCTGCCACCCGCAGTCTCTGCCAGTGAAGGGGCTTCCTAGTGTGTGGAACCCTTTTCTCCTTCACAGCTCCCTCCCACAGGTGCAGGTCCTGTCCCTATTCTTTTGTCTCTGTTTTTTCTTTTTTTCTTTTGCCCTACCCAGGTACGTGGGGAGTTTCTTGCCTTTTGGGAGGTCTGAGGTCTTCTGCCAGTGTTCAGTAGGTGTTCTATAGCTGTTCCAGATGTAGATATATTTCTGATGTATTGTGGGGAGGAAGGTGATCTCCACGTCTTACACATCCGCCATCTTGAAGCTCCTCTAGTGTCATATTTTTGTGCAACATTCTTGTTAAGCTACTAAAAGGTAAATTTCTATTTGCTAATTCTATTTATGACTTTCCAATACATAGCCTATTTCCTCTTTTGAGCGTATGTATGTGTATACATATACACATATTTTTTAATGACTTGCCATTTAAAAACTTTGATTAAAAGAAACAAACTTTAGGTGTATCCATTTATTTCTATAAAATCGTAAAACATTGAGATTGGACAATGCCTTAGGCAGTATCTAGTCTGTATTCATCATTTTATATATCAGATATCACAGGGAAGTAAAAACCGAAAAAAATCTTGCCAAGGCTGCAGTACTGGTGGCAGAATTGAGGCCAGAAGACCTAAGGATTATTTTTGTTTCCTCTTTGATTAATTAGTTCAGAACAGTTAACACATATATACAGTAAGCGTGAAGTCATAGAAAATAAAATGCATACATATGAAAGATCATTTACATAAAACTAAATATGTTAGTTGCTTTAAGTCTTTTGGATTGCAGGTAATTTTTCCAGGGAAAAGTATCCTTTTAATTAATTATATTATATCATCCAAATGTGTGTAAATTATATGTTGATATCTTTAATGTTTTTATTTAGCAGGCATTTTTCTTATTTTATATATATATATATATATATATATATATAATATACCTATACATATGAGTTTATAAAATGTATTTGACTTTTACAAATGATCTTACTTTCAATACCTTAGAATCTTCCTACCACAAAATTATCTTATCCTTTTAGATTTTATTTAGGGCTGCATAATTGTTTAAAAAACTATTCACCAAGTCACTATTGACACCTATTTATTGAGTACCTTCTATGTTTTGTATATCTTACATACACTGTTTTAAAAATTCAGAGCTATAAAAAAATAAATGGCAACTGAAATTAAACAGAATACTCGGGCTTCCCTGGTGGCACAGTGATTGAGACTCCGCCTGCCGATGCAGGGGATACGGATTTGTGCCCCAGTCTAAGATGATCCCACATGCCACAGAGCGGCTGGGCCTGTGAGCCATGGCCGCTGAGCCTGTGCATCCAGAGCCTGTGCTCTGCAACGGGAGAGGCCACAACAGTGAGAGGCCCACGTACCGCAAAACAAAAAAACAAAAACAAAGTAGAATACTCTTCCGTCAAATGTAAAATGTAGTAAATAAATAAGGGCAATTATTTTCTGACTAGTGAGTAATTCTTACATGCAACAAACAACAAAATAAATCTCTTTAGATACACAAGTGTAAGTTTGATATTGATGTTAAAATTCAAATAAACTAACATCAAATTTTATGATGTTATTTCTCATTCTTTTCTTCTAAAAAGATTATGATTAAAATTAGAAAATAGTTAAATTCGATCTTTGAAGACTTCTGTTTTCCCCATCCAAGCTTAACTTATGCATTTTATTACACATGCTTCTTAACAAAATTCCACATTGCTTTCCTAAAATTAAAGACAAACCTAGGGGCAGGAAGGAGATAAAGATGCAGACCTACTAGAGAATGGACTTGAGGACATGGGGAGGGGGAAGGGTAAGCTGAGACAAAGTGAGAGAGTGGCATGGACATACATACACTACCAAGTTGATAGCTAGTGGGAACCTGATAGCTAGTGGGAAGCAGCTGCATAACACAGGGAGATCATCTCAGTGCTTTGTGACCACCTAGAGGGGTGGGATAGGGAGGGTGGGAGGGAGGGAGACCCAAGAGGAAAGAGATATGGGGATATATGTATATGTATAGCTGATTCACTTTGTTATAAAGCAGAAATTAACAGACCACAAAAAAAAGTGAGTAAAATATTTTTGAAAGGATAGCACTACCTTAACTGAGTCCTTCCAAATAAGGGGGGATTAGAAGTTAGGGACTGCAAATTTCAAAGTTCCTGTTGGTCTTACTGCCAACTACTGAAATTCTAAATACACAATAATAACAATGCATGTCACCATGAAAATATTAGCTACATGTACATTTTAATTATGTCTATGTCATAGTCTCATAAAAGCCAGACTGTGTAACCTTCTCCATAGATCTCTGGGAAGTTTTGAGGGCACCTGCAGAAGTATTTACCCAGTGAGTATCTGGTTATCATATAGAACCGGCTTACAAAGCTGGTAGCTTTACAAAGGAAATAACAACTCTTTAGCAAACCCTGATCCAAAATTAGTCTTGTGAAGTTTGCATACATTTTTTAATAGTATCAACTTATCAAACACTGAGACAAGTTCACAGAAAGGCTGCACTGAGTATGGGTGAAAGAAAAACCCCGTTTGCCTAAATAGCAACAACAAGGCAAGGTTTTTTTTCTTATGAATAGCAAGGTTTTTAGTCTGTAAGATAAATTAATCTTGCAGAGTGACTCATTTAAAAGTATTTATAGTTAAGGCATCTCTATATCCATTAAAGGATCCTAGAAACATTGTACTTCATCTCTTTAAACATTTCTAATTTATTGCTATTTTCAAATTCTAAATATTTATACATAATTTTTTTTAACTTGAAATGACTTTAACATTGAAAACTGTAATCTGAAGGTGGTTAATTATTTTCTAAAGATGTTTGCAGTTAAATGAAAGCTTGTTAAGGTTATACAAAGATATAGATCTTCTTTTGTATTTCCTATCTGTGGGTACCTGGCTCTGAAAATATAATTTCCATGATACACTCTCCCCAAGATGGTGCTAGGTAAATATATTAGCTCCATAACTATGCTAAGTAAGAATCTTTGAATAAACAAAACCTTCCACTGAATAATCTTGTCCTGTGTGACAACAAGCAGTCTTTCTCCCTGAAATACTCTATCAGGTGTCTTGAGAAAACTGAATCTGATTGAACTAAAACTGTCTCTTTACCACACTCTGTTTTTGTTCCAAGTCGTGCTGCCAGGTTTAGCAAGCGGATCCTAGTCTCAAACTGCCCTTTCATTATCATTTGGCTGTCTGTCTGTTAGCTTTTCCCATATTGGTTTACATGGTGAGAAACTCCTGGTATCTCCACAGGGAGAGAGGTTCCTATATACAGATGAATCTGGACATGTTTCTTCAGTTTAAACTGTCCTCAATCTGACTTCTGAAAGATGGATCTGTTTTAATTATTTTTTGCTACTTAAGTAAAAGTCAAATTGTATATGTAGGAAACTAAGCAAGAATTTTTGAGATATTAGCTTTGCACTCATTATACATTCATTCAATTCATGAGTATGATCATTCATATATCCTCCATTAATATATATTTTGTTCTCTTCTAGAAACTCTTATAAACTTGATATCTTTAACATTTGTGCCTGTTGTCAAGACAATTCCAGCAAGATATTTTCTACATGCACGAGGTAAAAGAAAATGTCAGTCAAATCATTGAATTCATCTAGAATCAAGTGTGCAACAGCTTCCACTAAAATTCATTTTTTCATTATTTTCTATATCCATTGCAAAACTTGTAAGTGTTTCTTGACTGGAGGAATTCGTTTTTGTCTGCTGAACTCCTTTATATATATAAATTTTGACAGAAATCACAAGAAAAATCTCCTTTGATGAGATTACAGAAGTTATATAGTATCACATCTTCAGTAGTTTTCTTCAGTAACTCTTTAAGCTCTCAGTTCCAAGCTTGAAAGACTTCACTCTCATGGGTTTGTTGTAGAATTAAATTAGATAATCTATGTAAAGGTCTTAATGCAGTTTGTAGCACAGTGTAAATACTCAAGTATTAGCTCTTAGTGAGATGATGTAAATGATGGCAAAATTAACACGATGGTGATGATGAAAATGATGGCTTTAACTATATCAGTGATAACCAGATTAATGGAGCTTTAAATTTCTCAAGTTCCATCCATGAAGCAGAGATGCTTTAGTATGATCTATCTGTTTTATTCATTGGTGGCAGCTCCTATTCCATCAATACATTGTCAGCCCTCAGCTTGTTGCTGTGCTGCACCATGTGGTACTGATGTGCCCTCATGCAGGCCCCAACACCTCCTCACAGCTGATGCCTTAATGACTGCCTCAGTTAACTGAATTTTTTTTCATGGTTATCAGTTCTTGTTTTATATTTGCCTTTGTATTCCCAGTGAATGTTTTTTCAGGATTATTTATGTCTCATGAAATAAGTCACATAAAATCAAATACAGTTGGAAACAGAAGTGTATCTCTGCTTACGAATATAGAGGAAAAATAAGTTAAGAGTTTCATTGATCTATTGAAAGAATTTTGTCATCAGTGAGTTAAGGCAGATTTATTTGATTCAAGATACAAAGTGCTAAATATGAATGATGATAAAAGTGCCTCTGTATTTGTTTATGTTTCTGTATGAATTGCACACTGAGGAGTCAATGAATAAAGTGTGAACAATCTCTATGGGATCAGATGGGTTGGAATCCAGTCCTGGCTTTTGTACTTCTTGGGCATGTGCTTCTTTAATTGACAGTTGCTCATCTGTAAAATGTAGAGAATAATACCTACCTCAAGAAGTTGTGTGAGAGTATTAGAGTCAATGTAAAGTACTGCCTGCCTTTTTAAATATTACAAATTTCTGTTCTCATACTTCATTTTGGGCATATCCTAAACATAGTATTTTAAAACTTTCTTCACTTTATTATATTATTGTATTTTTTCTGGGGTAAGTTTATGTTCCTATAATTCATTTTGCTGTATCTCTCCTAATATTAAATTTCTTCATGTATTTTAGAGTATTCATGTATAGGCTCACCTTGGGCAGAATAGTTTTTCTTTTTTTTTTTCTTTCTCCACTCACTGTCCTAACGGTTTTATGATTGCACTAACCTGTCCCCAGGCAAGTCAGCTAGAGTCAGATATGATCATTTTGTCCTGAAGTTCCTGCAGTTCATTGATATTTGGATTTTCATATAACTGGTTGCTGAGTCATTAAGGGACTTGACTCAATCCTTGCTATATGATGCAGCTTTATCCTCCTGGCCCCTATGCAAGTATTTCCAAATAAGCTATAGTCCGAAGCAATTGTTAGTACCCTTTATCTTTCAATCTTAATTCATGAGCTGGGGAGGCCCAACCAGCCATTAGTTTTAGGCAATAAGCACAGATCTAGTCACATGCTTTCTGTAGAATGCTTTTGGCCCTCAGTAACCAATAAAAATGTACTCCCAGACTTCACTTATTTCTCTGTATCCCAATCACAGAGGGCTTATGATTTCAAGATGTTATATATTACTTTATATTTCTGTTTGGCTTCTGATATTTAAAAAATAATATTATCTAGTTTTTGAGCAGCACTATGATTGTAAATTTTTTCCTATTAATGTTTTTTTCTATTTATGCAGTATTTTTAGAGCACAGTGGTGCTTGGAATAACTTATAAAACTTCTTAACTAGATTTTCCATTATGACTTTTTAATCATTCCTATAGTAAGTGTGGATAGGCCATCATTTTTAGAAAAATGTGTTTGTTCTCAATGATAATTCTAGGCATTACTTAAGGTAGTGACTCTGAGAATCTGACTTCAATTCTTTTCACTGAATTTTGCTCAATGAAATTATGAACAGCTCATTTGTTTCCTTTTTATGGCTTTTTCCCCCAATTGTAATCCTTATAATTCAATAATCTTTTTTAAATGAACTGCTTCAATAATAGATACCATGGACTACAGTTTCTCAGCAGTTTGTATAGACAACAATTGGTAACAACATGAAGATAAACGTATGTTTCATTCATTTCTGGTTTCCCAGCATCTAGCTCAGGTCTCAACAGATAGAAGGGATTTAATAAATTGCTGCCATTCCCAGCAGACAATTTCTTTCCAAATCCATTGTAGTTCCCTGTTGGGTTCAGTCTAACCACTTCAAAGACAGTGGCTTGCACTCTTTCTAGCCTAAACTTCTAAGACTTTAGCAAGGGAACAAAAGCAGAATTGTTCTCACTTCGTCTTACGTGAGGAAGTAAAAAGAAGGATAAAAATGTTCATGACATTTTTGTCTTTGTATTCCCAACTTCTAAGACAGGACGTCACATATTCAGAATGTCCAAAGAGGCTGCAATAGTATGTAGATAATGGGTCAAACTCAGACTATAGAAAACTAGAGAACCTATGCTAAGCCTAACAGTACAGTCAGTCCTCATGTCCAGTTAATTTTTGGTAATGAAATAATGCAGGTTCATGATTTCTAGTTATTCTGATTTTTGCCAGACAGCCAAGATTTGTATGTACAATATCCCACTTTTGAAATGGTGGTAGCTAATTTATATTTAAATACTGACTAGGCCAACATTGCATGGGCCAAACCAAATGAGTATGCTGGCAGTCATTTTTATAAAGAAATATCAACTTTTATTATTGGTATCATTTTAAAATAGAATATTATATCAGGAAATCACTCTTTGATGTCATTTTAAATGGAGTTTTTGCTTCAGTGTCAAAGTGTAGATATGCTATAAAAAGATATTTTAGAACAGCAAAGCAAAAAATATTCTAAATGATTCATCTTTAAGATTAAAAATTAAAGCTTCCTTGTTCTATATTCCTCCTTGTACTGTATTCTTACTTTAGATATATCCATCGAAAGTTAGGGACAGTTGCTGATTAATCCATCAACAACTGTCTCTAACCATTGACATGCCACTTATATATTTGAAATCTGGTTTATTTTCTTTGAAAAAATATGAGACACTAGTTGACTTATCTATTCCTTAGTGTTGTGGTAAAGCAAGAGAAGGAAACTAAAAGTAATCTTAAAGGATTCATGCATATAAATGCTGTAATGTATAAGTTGATGCCAATTTAAAAGATAACTATTCAATTTAAGTTTTATTCCTACTCTGGATACATTATAAGATAAACCTGGCTTTACTAATTATAATGAGATCTAGTGAGGTTATCATAATACTGATCTTTTACTTTATTTAGCTACAGAAATTGTACATTATACCTATTGCATTAAGTAATTGTGAAGATTAAAAGCCATAGCCAAAACGTATGGACAAAAATAATTTGTAAACTAAATGACTAAAAGTTGGGAAGTTCAAGTTTCCAAACTGGTCAGATCAAGGGAAATGGTTATCAGGTATTTGGAGATTTAGATGAAACCCTGGTCTCATATCAAATATGTGGCCCTCACCTCTGGATGATACACTCCACACACTCATACAAAGACCTGTTCATAATTCTTAAAGAATTTATTGCAACTAGAGAATATCGGGAAGTCAGCCACCAGTAAAAATAGCCAGGCACACGACTCAATAAGACAGTATAAATGAGCACCACCAGAATAAGCAGACATGTATACACCTCAGATAATATAATCAGCAAAGATTTTAAAACTACACTTACCAAGTTTAAAGAGATACTATGTACAGTGAATAGCAAACTATTAAGAAATGGAGAAAAAACGCATACATGAAAAGAAGCAAACATAAATTTTGGAAATGAAAAAAATCAATTTGGCAACATTGAATTATTTGACTAAAAATTGGACACAGCAGAAAAGAAAATTAGTGAACTAAATGGTAAATCTGAAGCAATTTTATAGAATGCAGTATGGAGAAAGAAAAAAAATACAGAAAATGAGCACAAACTGTGTCAGAAATAGTTAGATTATTGGCATGTCTGAACAGAATTTTAGAATCAGAGAAAAGAATAATGAGGAAGAAGTAATAAATGAAGAGATAATAGCTAAGAATTTTCTATTTTTTAGAACTGATAAAGAAAGTAAGCTACATACTCAAGATGTTTAGAAAATACCAAGAATAAAAAAAACAAAAATAAGTCCTCACATAGAAAATCTTAGTGAAACTGGAAAAATGAAAAAGAAAAAAAAAACCCACAAAGACAAAGAGAAAATGTTAAAAGCAGCCAGACCAAGGAGAGAAACAATAGCACAAAAGCAATCACTTTGAAAATAACAGTATTTACACCAACAACTAAGTTTTCAAATATGGCAATGATTATCATATATACCCAGTGCATAGAAAGAAAATAAATGACATCCTAAGATTCTAAATAGACCGAATAAAAATACCTTTCATACTGAGAGTGCATTAAAGATATTTTCAGACAAATGGAAGACAAGATAATTTTCCATTAGCAGAAGGTCAATAAGAAATTTTAATGGTGTATTTTAGGCAGAAGGAAAGCAGTCTCAGAAGGAATGATTGAAATACAAGAAATAAAGAACAAACAAAGAAGTTAATATGTGGACAAATGAAAATGTGTATTGATTGTATAAATAGCAACAATTTATCAGGGATAAAAGTAAAACAAAAAAATAGTTTAATCCACCAAGATAAAATTTAATTTCTGAGAAGTTTGGTGAAATCCTACAGACAAGAAACAGAGTGATAAAATCACTCAGCTACAAACACATCCATGCTACCTTTCATGCAATAGAAAGGATGACTCTGAAGGGAGAGTCATGAGCCCAGAGGGTGGAGCTGGAAACCACAGAGGATTATTCCCTGGCTTTGAAACCTAATGTATGAGACAAATACAAAGCAAAAAAAAAATGTATTTTTTACTTTCAAATATATCATTAATTGCATTAAATGAAAATAAAACAAACCATTAAATGATAAAGATTATCAGAAATGATTTAAACATTACAAGTATAAGTGCACAGAAAAATTGAAAGAAAAATGATTGAAAAAATATCCCATGAAAATACTAGTGACATAAAAGCCAGTCTAGCTATATTTATATCAAACAAAATATTCTTTAAGACAAAAGTCATTGCTAGTATTAAAGAGCATATCTTCATAACATTTAAATGTCCAATTCACCACGAACTTATTAATGCTAGGTTTGAATTTGCTTAATATAGACTCAAAATAGAATTAATACAGAAATTAAAAAAAAAACACAGTAGGATATATTAACACACTTTCCTCAACAATTGATTGAACAAGTAGTAAGGATACAGAATATTTAAATAAGAATTAGAAAACTTTATCTAAATAATGTACATCTTAGATTGAAATCAACAATAGCAGATTACCTATTTTTTTCAAGGGTACACAAAATAAGTGAAGAGAAAATAGATCTATCTATATGTAGACACTTTATGACTAATATGACATTGTAGAGTAGTGGGGAAAGAATAGTCTCTTCAATGAGTTGTGCTGAGAAATTTGGATAAACTTATGGAAGAAAATAAAATTGTGCCTCAATATCACATCATATACAATTATTGATTCCAATTCAAGTAAAAAGCAATAGTGAAAGGCAAAGCTGTAAAGTTTGACAAAAGACTATAGCAGAATATTGTAATGAATTAAGGGTAGGGAGATTTCCTAAACAAAACATGTAAAAGCATTAACCATAATGGAAAATATTGTTGAATCTGTCTGAAGTAAAATGAAGAACATTTGTTCATGAAAATACATCAAAAAAGAGTGAAAAGAAAAGCCACAGACTGAGTGAATATATTTGAAAAAGTTATAACCAGAAAAAAGCTACAATAGAAAATACATAAATAACTTTAACAAATCTACCAGGGAGAGAGAGAGAGAGAACTTAATAAGAAAATGGACAAAAGACTTGAGATAATTTAAAAGAGAAGAAATCCAAATGATGAACAAAATAAAAATATGAAATGGTTCTTAAACCCATTAGTACTCAGGGAAATGCATATTAAAACAAAAATGATGTAGCTCTACAAACCTGACAGATTAGCTAGCTAGCTAAAAATAATAAAAAGAAAAAGAATAAACACAAAAATAAATAAAAGTAGTAATGCCAAGTATTGTTGAAGATGCAGAGCAACATGGCTGCTTATAGACTGCTGGTAGGATCATACAATTTTATGACCACTCTGAGAAAAATTGGCATTTCTCTGTAAAGTTGTAGATATTCACATCCTATTACCAATCAGGACTCCAAGTTATATGCCCAAAAAGCTCATGCATATTTATTTGAAATTACATGTGCAAATATGTTCTGAAAAACATTATTTATAATTATCAGAAACTATAAATAAAACAAATGTTCATCTATAGTGACACTCTAAATTTTGGTATATTGAGACTTATACAGCAGTGAAAATGGATGCACTACAGTTATGCACAACAACATGGATAAACCTTACAAAATAATATCAGGTGAAAAATCAAGACACAGAAGAATGCATGCAAATTTATTCCCATTTATTAAAAGTTCAATAACAGGAAAAATAAAAACTCATATATATATATATATATATATATATATATATATATATTATAAAAATAAACTCAAAATGGATTAAAGACCTAAATGTAAGGCCAGACACTATCATACTCTTAGAGGAAAACATAGGCAGAACACTCTATGACATAAATCACAGCAAGATCCTTTTTGACCCACCTCTTAAACAAATTGAAATAAAAACAAAAATAAACAAAAGGGACCTAATGAAACTTCAAAGCTTTTGCACAGCAAAGGAAACCATAAACAACACCAAAAGGCAACCCTCAGAATAGGAGAAAATATTTGTAAATGAAGTAACTGACAAAGGATTAATCTCCAAATTTACAAGCAGCTCATGCAATTCAATATCAGAGAAACAAAAAACCCAATCCAAAAACGGGCAGAAGACCTAAATGGACATTTCTCCAAAGAAGATATACAGATTGCCAACAAACACATGAAATGATACTCAACTTCATTAATCATTAGAGAAATGCAAATCAACACTACAATGAAATATCATCTCACACCTGTCAGAATGGCCATCATCAAAAAATCTACAAACAATAAATGTTGGAGAGGCTGTAGAGGAAAAGGAACCCTCTTGCACTGTTGGTGGGAATGGAAATTGATACAGCCACTATGGAGAACCATCAGGAGGTTCATTTAAAATCTAAAAAAGAACTACCATGTGACCCAGCAATCCCACTACTGAGAAAACCATAATTCAAAAAGAGTCATGTACCAAAATGTTTATTGCAGCTCTATTTACAATAGTCAGAACATGGAAGCAACCTAAGTGCCCATCCACAGATGAATGGATAAAGAAGATGTGGCACATATATACAATGGAATATTACTCAGCCATAGAAAGAAACAATATTGAGTTACTTGTAGTGAGGTGGATGGACCTAGAGTCTGTCATACAGAGTGAAGTAAGTCAGAAAGAGAAAAACAAATACCATATGCTAACACATATATATGGAATCTAGAAAAAAAAAAAGTCATGAAGAACCTAGGGGCAAGACAGGAATAAAGACACAGACCTACAGAATGGACTTGAGGATATGGGGAGGGGGAAGTGTAAGCTGTGACAAAGTGAGAGAGTGTCATGGACATATATACACTACTAAATGTAAAATAGGTAGTGGGAAGCAGCTCCAATCACAGGGATATCAGCTCAGTGCCTTGTGACCTCATAGAGAGGTGGGATAGGGAGGGTGGGATGGAGGGAGACACAAGAGGAAAGAGATATGGGGACATATGTATATGTATAACTGATTCACTTTGTTATAATGGAGAAACTAACACACCATTGTAAAGCAATTATACTGCAATAAAGATGTTAAAAAAAAAATGAGAGAGAGTCAGCCTTAAGCTTTGAAGCCAAACATTGACTTCTCCTTTCTAGCTATGAAATTCCTGGATGGCACGTTCTTCCAATATAAGGCTGTTTCATCCACTAGGTGGGCCAAAAAGCCCCTTCAGTTTTTTAAGTAAAAATAAAAGACACCTTTTTCATTTTCACCAAGAACTTTATTGAACAAAATATTCACCCTTTTGTTCCACTACATTCTGCCATTTTTCAGGCAACTTCATAATTCCATCTTTCCAAAACTTTTTATCTTTCTGAGCAAAGAACTGTTCTGTGTGCCTTTTACAGTCTTCCAGGGAACTGAAATTTTTTTCCATTAAGAGAATTTTGTAAAGACTGAAATAAATGGAAATCTGAATGTGCAATGTCTGATGAATACAGCAGATGAATCAGAATTTCCCAGCCAAGCTGTAATAGTATTTGCCTGGTCATCAAAAAACATGTGGTCTTGCGTTATCCTGATGGAAGATTATGCGTTTTCTGTTGACTGATTCTGGACGCTTTTCCTCAAGTGCTGCTTTCAGTTGCTCTAATTGGGAGCAGTGCTTGTTGGAATCAATCTTTTGGTTTTCCAGAAGGAGCTCATAATAGAGGCATCCCTTTCAATCCCACCATATACACAACATCACCTTCTTTGGATGAAGGCCGGCCTTTGGTGTGGTTGGTGGCGGTTTATTTCACTTGCCCCATGATCTCTTCCATTCCATATTTTTGTACAATATCCACTTTTTATTGCCCATCACAATTTGTTTTAAAAACGGCACGTTTTCATTACGTTTCAGTAGAGAATTTTATGTGGAAATATGGTCAAGAAGGTTTTTTTTGCTTAACTTAAGTGGAACCCAAACATCAAAGCGACGACCATAACCAAGCTGGTGCAAATGATTTTTAGTGCTTGATTGGGATATTTTGAGTATGTTGGCTATCTCCTGCATGATATAATGTTGTTTGTTCTTAATTATTGTTTTGATTTGATCTCTATCAACTTCAACTGGTCTACTCAACCGTAGAGCAGCGTCCAGCGAGAAATCTCCAGCATGAAACTTCACAAACTTTTGACACGTTTGATCAGTCACAGCACCTTCTCCATACACTGCACAAATCTTTTTTTGTATTTCAGTTGCGTTTTTACCTTTCTTGAAATAATAAAGCATAATATGCTGAAATATTGCTTTTCTTCCATTTTCAATATTAAAATGGCTACACAAAAATTCACTAATTTTGATGTATTTTTTTGAATGCACACTGATGTGACAGCTGTCATATACAATCCAACAAAATTGTTTCAAATGAAATTAAAGACAACTAGTGCTACTACAGCCATCTTACAGAAAAATACAAACTAACATTTTGGCCCACCCAGTACATTGAATATCTGTTGTTTAGTGTAACCACCTTCATTAATTGTCTTTGCTAGATCTTCTGGATACCTTGCTGTAGCTTCTACATCAGCACTTGCTGCTTCACTTTGCACTTTTATGTTATGGAGACAGCTTCTTTCCTTAAACCTCATGAACCAACCTCTGCTAGCTTCAAACTTTTCTTCTGCATCTTCCTCACTTCTCTCAGCCTTCACAGAATGGAAGAGAGTTAGGGTCTTACTCTGGATAAGGCTTTGGCTTAAGGGAATGTTGAGTTTATCTTGTTCTTATATCCAGACCACTAAAATTTTCTCCATATCAGAAATAAGGCTGTTTTGCTTTCTTTTTGTATATTCACTGGAGTAGCACTTTCAATTTCTTTCAAGAACTATTCCTTGCATTCACAGTGTGGCTAACTGTTTGGCACAAGAAGCATAGTTTTTAGCTTATCTTGGCTTTTAACGTGTCTTCCTCACAAAGCTTAATTATTTCTAGTTTTTGCTTTAAAAAGAGAGATATATGATCTTCCTTTCACTTGAACACTTAGAGGGCATTGTTGGGTTGTTAATTGACCTAATTTTTAATATTATTTTGTCTCAGGGAATAGGGAAGCCTGAGAAGAAGGAGAGAAATGGGAGAAAGAGCAGTCAGAACACATACAACATTTATTGATTAAATTTGCTGTCTTGTATGGGTGGGATTTGTGACATTCCAAAATGATTACAAAAGTAACATTAAAGACCAATGATCACATATCACCATAACAAATATAATAATAATGAAAACATTTGAAATATTGTGAGAATTACTAAAATGGGACACAGAAACACAAAATGAGCAAATACTGATGGGAATATAGAGCCCATAGACTTGCTCAATGCAAGGTTGCCAGAAACCTTCAATTGTAAAAAATGCAATATCTGTGAAGCACAATAAAGCCAAATGCAAATTTAAAAAATGAGGTATGCCTGTACTATAAAGGGTTTACAATTGTGAATGCTTCTTCTGTTGCTTGAGATGTATACTTATCTCCTAAGACTCACGAGTGTCTTTCTCAAGCACCTGAAAGCCATACCTCTGAAACGTAATCATCAGGAATAATAGGACCTTTGTCTCCCAGTTTCTGTGATAGGATAGAATCCTAACTTCCATAATTCTCAGCTAAAAGACACACCTGGTTTAATCACATTTATAGGAATTAACCCTTTGTAATTTTTCACTTGAACCCCCACCCATTTCCCTCCCTACTCCCTCATTTTGGGGGGTTATATATGTACATACACAAAGATTATTTCAAGCCTGAACAAAAATGGCTTCCCAAAATTTTTAGCAAAATCCTCCAATTCATTTTAACCATTAATTGCAGCATTTATTCCATTCTCTGAACAGAAGGCTGAATTCACAAATGTATAGTATAATCAAGTAACCTCCCTTTAAATGCTCAGTCACCTCAGCACAAATTGGAATGGAGCTCAGCTCTTTTCAGGCTGTCATTAGTTACGGAATAAAACCAGTTTTGACTGCTTTAATTAATGTCCAGTATTTTTTATCTTTGACAACACTCACCATGGAAGTTTTCCAAATATCTATTATCTGAGGAGAAAGTGTCTTAATAATGGCAGAAAAGGGAATGTTTCATTTAGTAATGATACCTGTGAAAGAAAAGGAAACATTCATTATGTTCCTGTCACTTACAATATGGGTGTGGAGAAGATGCAGCAAGTACAGAGGAGTGGTACCCTGCAGCAGAAGGGAAGTAAGAAGAACCAAGAGGAAAATAAAAATCTTATTATATTATTTTAGACATGGCAAGATGGCAAAAGGAATAAATCCATGTTTATCTCCTGGCATGAGTGAAATACAAATGGAATGCCAAACAGAAGTGTTCCTCCAAATGTAAAATGTAACAAAAAACAAACTCAGTTGATAAAGACAATTCAATGAGAATAATCACATATATGGAGAGGCTTCAATGTTTGTATACATTATAAACTGAAAATACTGATTAAAAGAGAAAGTTTGAAGGTAGAGAAGAACAAAATCTATAGTCATATAGACGTAGGATAGGCAAAACCTCTGTTTTCCTCAATATAGCAGAGCAAGGGGACTTCTTTTGAAATGTAATATACTCATGGAATGTGTAAATGAAATTTGTGTTTTAAAATTAGAATAATAAAAACCTGCAATTCATTACCACAAAAGGAGAACAAGGAGAACTATAACTAGGTTCAAGAAAGTTTTAGATGAATTAAGAGATGACAGAATCATAACTTTCCTTTTTAAAAAATTATCATGTTTTTAACTTTACTGAGGAATAATTGACAAATATAGTTGTATATATTTAAAGTATGCAATGTGATAATTTGATATACACATAAATTGTGGATTATCAGGATCAAGATAATTAACACATCCACCACCTCACATAGTTAACATTTTTTTGTGTGTGTATGGTGAGAATGTTTATAGCTCTACTCTCAGCATCTTTCAAGCATAAAGTACAGTAATATTAGCTATAGTCACTATGCTGTATTTTTTTGATTGAAGTACAGTTGATTTACAATGTTGTGTTAGTCTCTGGTGTACAGCACAGTGATTCAGTTAAATATACATATGTATATACATATACAT